>NC_056737.1:1632029504-1632157004 GCF_019279795.1 Protopterus annectens
GACCTAATAAACAAGAATATAGGGACTCTCCACACTCTGGATCCCACATAGTTTGGTTTTGTGAAGGGTAGATCATGCCTGCTCAACCTGGTTGACTTCTTTGAGTCAGTCATCAGAGCTGTGGATGAAGGCAAGGTGGTTCATACAGCCTACCTTGATCTGGCCAAGGCCTTTGATACCATTCCCCACTCAGAAATCACAGAAAAACTAACTAGTCTAGGCATCAACCATTATATCACTAGGTAGGTTGCAAACTAGCTCACAGATAGAACCCACAGTGTGAAAATAGCTGACTCCAAGTGATAATGATGACCAGTGAAGAGTGTAGTTCCACAGGACTCAATCCTGGGTCCTCTCCTGTTTGGTATCTACTTCCCTGAAGTCCAGGCCAACACAAAGGGACTCTGGCTGACAATGTTAATAGATAATTGCAAATTGGGAACTATTATTAACTCCCCAAGTGATGCTGACATCCTACGGAAAAGCCTCACTGAGACCAACGACTGGTGTCAGAACCATGGCCTTAAGCTCAATGCCAAAAAAATGTGTCGTCATCCCCTTTGGGAAAAACCTGGTTCCCATGAATTACCACATCAATGGTAGTCCACTGAACACAGAAGGCATTATAAGAAATCTGGGAACACAGGTTGATAGCAACCTCTCTTTTGACCACCACATTGCCACTGTTCTCAGAAAGTCCTTCTATGTGGCACATCTCATTACTAAGGGTTTTGCATCCAGGAAGAAAGAGGTCATTGTCTCCCTCTACTCTGATTAGGCAAATCATCGAGTACAATGCTCCATTTGGCATGTACCTCACTAGACTTCTGCAACAACTGGATAGGTTACAAAAGTACCTCACAAAGAGGATCCTAGGTCTTAAACACTTGTCCTCTACAGACAGACTCAAAAACTCCAACTATTCCCTGTCTCATATCGTCTAGTTAGAGGCGATCTCTGCTTGACTTACAAAGCTATGTCTGACCCAGCTCTGTTAGAAATGCTACATCTAAAGAAATCCCAGTCCCTCCACACCACATGCTCCAGAGACCTCAAACTTATTACCACAATCAACAGAACATGCTGGAGGAACAAGTTCATAACCCAGAGACTGCCCATGCTATGGAATAGACTTCCCATACATGTCAAACAGAGCACCTCAGTGGCCCTCTTCAAGAGAAATCTTGATGAGTGGATGGGAAATAGAAAATTCACCTCGGGGATCACTTCAATGGCTCTACTTGACAGAGGCACTAGGAATTAAGGTCGGGTGGCACAATGTGGGCTAGGCTTGTAAAGGCTCCAGGACCATTAGCCTAGTACACACCTTTGAACCTATGAACAACAATGGAGAAAAGAAAAAAAAACACCACACACACATACAGTGAATAAGTGCTGGTGTACAAATACAGATGCCTACAGATTTGTAGGTACTATGTGATGGTGAGCATTGTCAGTACACACAAATAATTATTTGATCAGAAATGACACAGTCACATAGTATCTACTCACTTCTACAGTTTTCTATGATTTTGTGATTTAGTGAAAGGAGTTTTAAATTAAACGTGTTTTCAGTCAGTTGTGTTCAGTCATTTGTGATTTAGTGAAAGTATACCGAAATTGATCTAGCATTTTCTCAACTACCTGTCTCACTGCAAACATCAGACCAGTTGTGCTGCATCCTGATCTGAATCTGAACTGTTCATCTCCCATCTTACTTTCTACTGTTCTACTTATTCATTCATCAGTCACCCTCTCCACCATTTTTATTCAGTGCGGCAGGAATTTGATACCTCTGTACTAACCACAGTTGTAAACGTCCCCTTTGTTCTTGTATACTGACACCAGTATGATTATTCTTATGCCATCTGGGATATGCCTTTAACTCCATACTACTGTCGAGTACCATTTGGAGCCATTTTTCCCCAACTCACCCAATGTTTTGATCATATCTGCTCTGACCTCATCTTAGCCTGCTGCGTTTTCTGATTTTATTTTCCTTACTGCTGTTCCTTCTTCTTCTAGGTTGGACTCTTCTTTTTCTTTCCTTGTAGGCTGTGCCTGGGTTAGTATACCTTCTGTGGTGTTTTCTTCACCCAGAAGCTGAGAAAAGTACTCCAGCCATCCACCTCTGATGTCCTGTGGACTGGTGGGTAGGTTGTTGTGCCATCCTTTATGAAGAAGGTGAAAGTTAGAATCAGAGGGATTGCAGCCAACTGGCACAGACTGTCAGGGATAATTTGTGAGAGAAGCTGAAAAGTAAGACGTACAAAACAGTGGCATGTCCAGTACTTCTGTATGGCACAAAAACAGGGGCAGTGAAGGCAGAGCAGTTGAGGAAGCTAGAGGTGATGGAGAAGAACTGCCTGACATAAAGTAAGATGCACAGTGTGGGACAGATGATGAAATGCATATCAGACTAGAAACCCAATTTGCTTAAATTGCAAAAAAGGTCAAAGAGAACAGATTACTGCAGTTTAGGCACATGTACAGGAAAATAGAGGATGATCTTTTGAAGAAGGTTTGGGGAGACTGGAAGAAAGAAAGAAGAAAAAGGGAAAAGGGTGTCCAGCAAAGAGAGGGATGGATTATATGAGAGAAGACCAGCAACAGTCAGGCATTACTGTCATAGAAGGCAGGAGAATGATATTGTATAAAGAGAGATGGTGGCAGTTGACATGACACCCTGACCTAATGTAAAAAATGAGAAAAAGTGGGGTTGATAATGATGATGATGAAGATAATACTAAAACTGATGTAATGATCAGAGTATTGTCAAAATATTGACAAAAATATATAAAACACAAAATATCCACAGAAACTAAACATGCTTCATGACAGCATGCACATCCAAAACCAATATTTTGAGGGGGAGGCAAGCCCCACTGTACCCTCCATAGCCCCTGCCACTTACATATACCAACTTCAAGATTGCACAACAGTGGGGAAAGTGTATATTCCCTTCCCTGCTATAACAGTGATTCAATATTTTGTGTTTTAGAAATTTTTAGTTGTTATTGTGATCACACACACACACACACACACACACACACACACACACACACACACACACACACAGACACAATGTAAAAGAGAAACAGATGCAACTACTAACTTCTCTGAAACTCCCCCCCAGATTCACGAATCCTCCATGTAAGACTAAATAAGTCTTACTCGGAGACTGCAGTTGAATGGTATGATGTCAGTGTGCCATGAATATTCATGAGGGCACGCTGACTTCACTCCAAGTCTAACATGGACCATGCAGGAAAGCAGGGGGCGTGTCTGACTGCCGATCAGTCTAAAGGTCCACACCCCTGTATGTGTTTGAAATGTAAAATGTCAACACACAAGAGCGAGTCTGCTCAAATGTCCATGTACCCAACACCACACTCCCTGACATTGTAAACCCCCAGCACAGTTATAAAAAGTAAAACATTAATCTTTTTTTCTAATTCCCGATATAGCTGCCCATATTTGTGTGTGTGTGCGCGGGTGTACCCATTGTTTAGCTGCAGTTAGCAATCTCGACATGGAAGAGCATAATAAGGAATGTTTATGCAAATTACGCCAAATAGCAATAGCGTAGTGGTAGAGCGTTCGCACAAAGAGGAGGCATTTACAGTTCGAGTCCCACCACTCCCCTTCCTATTTTATGTTCTAAATTAGTATATGAATTAATTCCTGACATATATGATTAAAATTTTATGAAAAAGCATTGAAATGGCCTATGTATCAGTGAACAAAATGTATATTTATAAAGATACCTGACATATAATTGCCCGCAGTTAAGCAACTCTTTACCCAGCATAATATAGTTGCCTGTAGGTAAGCAACGCTTTACCTAACGCAATATAGTTGCCCGTAGTTAAGCAGCACTTTACCCAGCGCAATGTAGTTGCCCATAGCTAAATAGTGCTTTACCCAGCACAATGTAGTTGCCCATAGCTAAATAGCGCTTTACCCAGCGCAATCGGTTTGTGCGGAGGTGCGTGCCGTGCCAACCAGAGCACCGTCGGGCAACGTGGAACAATGTAAAGCAAAGTTGCCTAAACACAGCCACACCCCCTAGCCTGTCTGGACAGTAGTAAAATAAAAAGCAATGACAAGGTTCGAACCCAGGACACTGTGCACCATTATCAAAGTACTGAACCACTAAGCCACAACAGCCTAGGATAAACAGCCACTGTTAACTTACATATACTTATAAATGGTAGATTAACCATTGCTAAGCAGGTCTGCAGTCAGCCGAGAATTTTCAAAAATGGCCAATCATAAAAAAGTGCGGGAAATGCGGCATATTTAAGCCCCATAGGCGGGAATACTCGCCATAACTGATTGTAGCTCCCATATGCAGTTAGAATGGCTGGTGCTGGAGAGGGTGCACGCTTTAGAGCGCAACGCTGGGGCATCGAGGAGTCGAAATACATGGTTTGGCTCCTTGTCAACCGTCATGAGTCAAGACTCCTGCAGGGCCAGTTCCAAGGGACGGAGTACAAAGCAGAGGCTTGGAACCGGTTAGCTCATGACCTCACCAGTGTCACAGGTGTTCCTCGGACTGGTGAGCAGGTCCGTCACCACCATACAGACCTGAAGAGATGGAAGCAGGACCTACTGAACCAATGGATACAGGAGACCCGTGGGATGCAAGATGCCCCACAACTGAGTAGGTAGCCATAGAATGCAGTATGTACGACATGCTAATTTATTCTATATAATGGATAGGTATGTCTCAATATCCCTTCATTTACTTCACAGCTGCAGGTGTCCATGCTGCGAATCAGCAAGCCTATGCAGATAGGCTGCTAAGGCTGTGCCACTAGGCAGGTTAGTAATTATTCTGCATGTATTGTTATATAAAATAGGTGAGAGAGCCTGAAAGAAAGTGTTGTAGCCCAATAACACAGCCATAAAATGCCCTGAATAATTCTTCTGCATGTACTGTTATATAAGATAAGTCAGAGAGCCAGAAAAAGAGTGTAGTAACCCATTAAGAAAGGTAAAATATGTCCAGAATAATATCTCTGCATGTACTGTCATATAAAATAAGTGAGCGAGCCTGAAAAAGAGTGTTCTAACCTATTAATAAAGATACAATATGTCTTGAATATGTCTGCCATATGCACTGTAATATCAAATAAAGGAGAGAGCCTGTGAAAAAGTGTGTAATGTAATTAATAAAGGTATAAAACCTGGAATGTGTCTGTGTCACTTACTTTGAAATGTTGTTGTACCCTTGCATTATACAAATAGTACTGTTTTAATAAGTGCTGTCAACCCACAGCTGGGCAGTCCCATCTAAAGTGGTTGATGTAAGTGCCAGTAGCTGTGAAGCATATATACAGTCCTCAACAGTCAGTTACTGGCTGGCATGCATAAGTAAATCTGGCACACGTGTAGCTCGTTAATTTGTTCCCCAGAAATGTGAGTGTGCTACACGAAATGCAGGGTTCTGTACAAATTTAACTGAAAATTTCATGTGAACACATCCAGATATGTAGATAAAGAAATATAAATAAAATCAATAAATATGTAGCAGTAACATCTGCATCTTGGACAGTTAGTATGTCAGATATAGGTCAGGTATATCATGAACTAGCCAAACCCATTACACAACCTAATGCATGTTGGCAAGTGTAATAATACATGTAGGGGATATACATCTGCAGTCAATAGGAATGTAGTGTAGACTAAAAGTACTTATAAGATGTTAATTGAGGTTTCTTTCTACACCCTACTGTATGTGCATAAACAATGCAATTCCACACCTCAATGGGTATGTGTAATCTCAAAACATTTGTTGGGACATATGTCCTATTGTTCTATAAATATCTGCATTCACTTTGATGCATGTGCCCTGTTCAAACACCACAATCATGGTGGCCTGTTGCCACCAATCATCCCTGCATGCTGTTGGAATGTCCACTGTTGTTCAATATATGCATGTGTTATGCTTGCTGTTCAACTGTTGGAACCCTGGTGTGTTGGGTTAATGGGAATATTACTGCATGCTGTTACAGCTACTTTGGAATACTGTTGTTTATGCTGTAATTAAACACACCTAATCACAGAACGTATGGGAAGGCCGGTCCCAGCGGACACACCTGTCCCTCCTCAACTGGCGAGTGCACCTGGCACCAGCAGGTCCGGTGCCCAGCCCAGGCTCCCCTCCACCATTGGTCCTGTACCACCTTTGGGTGGAAGCGCTGCAGGGGATGGGGCTCATCCCCCCGTGCAAGCGTGGGTGGAGAAGGGCCACCTGTCACCCTTCAAAGGGTCCAGGTTGTGGTGCGTAGGGAGATCCAGCCTTCAGTTGCTGATCCCGTATGCCAGCTCGATGCGAGAGTGGCGCGTCTCACGGGTGAGCCTGCCCATCCTACGCAGCCCCCAGCACAGCCACCCTTGGGGCTGTGAAGGTGCAGTGGTGACTGCCCATGGGTGGGGATCTTAGTTCCACTGTTACCATCTGTGGGCTCATGGGCTTGCGATTTCCAAACATCTGTCCCCGTCAATTGTGTTCACCCATCCCATGTGTCATACACCGCCCCTGTATGCATCTTGTTTGTCTTGTCTGTTTACCTCCCCAACCTACCTCCCCAAATATACCTACTTCCTCTACCTCACTTTCCACTCTCACCTGAAAAAAAAAAGGGCACTCTGTACCCACAAAAAAATTACGCCTCATACATAGCTGCCCATTTCGCACACATGTCCGCTGGACATGTAAACTGATAATTATAATTGGCAATACAACATACTTTGTTGTCCTCACCCCTCTCCCAGGGGTGGAAGGTTTCAAATTTCACTCCAAATTTATTGCATATGCACAGCTGTTGCTGGTAAAGAAATGGGCAGCTATGGACCTTCCCTACACCCGTCCTGCACATCCCGAGCTTGTTTTCCTACTGTCTTTCCCTCTTTGAGCCCCCTTTTTCACCACTTTCCTATCTCCAAATTTTCTTTTCTTTCAAAGAAATTAGTGCGGGGGTTAGCGGGAGTAAGCACTTTTAAGCAGTAGTAAGCGGGTTTAAGCGAGTGTGCGCATGTGTGCGCTTAGCTAAGCATCACTAAGCATTGCACAAACCCGCTTACAACTGCTTAAAAGTGCCTTAGTCACTCTATGTCAGGGCCCTTGTTCTGCTCAGCAGCAAAATAAAACACCTCTGTCAGTCTCGAACCCCAGACCTTGGACACACTAGACTGCATGAAGTACCACTAAGCCACAGCAGATATACAATGACTTGGTGCTGAAATAAATATATCATGCATTACAATGAGTGAATGTAAAGGAAAAATAGGAAGACCATAACACAAAGCTTGTTCTGTGGATCTTTACCAGCAATTGTTGTGGAATTGCATTACATGAGTGTGATATGAGAAACAGTCATTCTAGCAGCAAATAATGTTACAGAGGCACTTTACAACGCCCACACAGTATCATAGCAGGACAAACACTGGCATATCTGATTAGGGCAGAGGCCATACTTCCTAACTGTGACTACTTTTCTGGGATGTCCCTGATTGTGAAACATATTTTAGCTGTGTCCCTCTGAATCCCTCTGAAAAGTACTGACGTCAGTCAGAAAGGTGGGGTATTACACAATGAATACTGACATTAATAACAGTAGACACTGCTTGTACTTCATAAAAGGAGTACTAATCCATATGCACTGCTTCACTCATGTCTACACTTACCGTCTCTATTATGTGTAAGGTGTACCTCACTTTTAACTACCTATCCCTGACTCCACGCAAAGATGTATCTGAGTGTTACATAGGCCTGGTAGAGAAACAAACACACAGGCATATCAGCTATTCTGCTGTTACACACTCTGCAAATAACTGTGGTATGACTTCCACAAGCATACCCTTATGTAGGAGTACAACACAGGAATACCAAATGATGTAGCCATGTACTGGTAGCAACTGACTGTAACAATGCCATTGTACCAGTGTTGAAAACACCTGTGAGTTGCACAGACAAAGAATAACAGTGTAACATCTGGCTACCATCTGGATAGGTTCACAGTTGGGAACTATGCAGACAGACCACCTGCCTTGATAAACTAACAGGTACACACCAATCCTTTAAGTCCAGTAAGATAACATTCACACAATAATACATAATGATCTCTGTATGTCAGCATCCCCCCCCACAATTTAAATATACTTGTGTGTTTAGGGTCTATCAAGGATATAGGTAGGCATACACAGTACTGGAATTGTCCAGTTGTCCTGAGAACCCTGTGCTAATGTCAATAATAAAAACACAAACCCTGCAGAAGTGAGTACATTAATATTCACAGTATAACAGTTCACAAACAGTTCATGTGCCAAAAGAATACTTCTCAATAACTACGTTTGTATGGCAGTTAATTATATGAGTAGAAAAGAAACTACATAGTCACATAAATGTGTAAGCATTTGTAGGGGTGCGTTAAACTCTACACTGATAGCTCTGTACTGCAAGTGGCAACAGTCAGGTCTGAGTACAACATGTACATCACTGTCTACACCTCTAGCTTCAGATATAAGAAGTATACCAACCTTCTGAATTACACAACAGTGTCCACAGCAAACAAGCATGGGTCCCACTCTGGAAATCTGAAAGGGCTACGCCTACATACCTTAGCAATTTATAGCATTGGGTTGCTATAACAGTGAGCACTGCAATTACCACACAGCAGGCTGTATGCATTTACCAAATGCTGGGCACCAATTGGTGCAGGGGGCATCACATGCACATGCACAGATACCTATAAAAGCAGACTGTACTTGCTATCCCCACATGCAATCATTACATTGCACGTGTCAGAGAACTCCTGGAGAGTAGTGACAAAAAATATTACGTAATAAAGAAACAATTAATTAAGTAAAAAATATATATACTTAATTATTAACTAAAAATATTAATTAAGAAAAAAAATACTTAATTAATAACCAAAAATAAAACTTAAGTAAAAAAAAAACTTACTTAATAAATAAAAAAAAAAAGTTGTCAAAGCATACACAGACGGACCTGAAAGTGACAAACAGGTATGTAACAGATATGTAGTTACCGGCAAGTAGTAGATGTTTATGAAGAGTACTGTACATACTCTGAAACATGCATATGTGGCAGCAGTAGGTATGTATGCACTGATGCCATGCATAACTACTGCCAAGGACAAATTAGTGTGTAGCTGTGTGCAATGGGACATAACTGTGACATATGTAGCTCAGCATTATATGTCAAAAATGTGATCATGTTATCTTTGTTCTGTACAGTACTGCATATAATGGCAGTTTGGGGGAGTAGTGCAAACACCTATATAAACATGGATGTGACAGAGTAAGACATGCATGATAGTCACATAATGTGTAGCTTAGCATTGGCAACTGCTGTACCAGGCTAGTATAGTAATGTAGCATTTGCAGCTATATATACTCCCTGTACTACTACTGTATGCACACATGTGACAACTGCCCATGTTGTAGCAAGGTCCAACAGGTCATCCGTGAGGTGTACGGACTTACAACAGTGTGGACCTTGTGTGTGTATGGCACACACATATGGAGAGATATTTATGTGTCCAATATATTAGCATCTTAACATGTGCATAGAGCAAGGGACATACTGCAGCTGTTTGTGAAGGGTGGACATTTATATGTTGGTACAGGCTGTTATGTGCATATATATATATATATATATATATGTGTCTGTAGGTTGTAGTGTGTGGCAAACAAGACAGCATACAGTGCTGGCATATGACATGTGATGTTTAAACTCTGTGGGTATGATATGTAAGGTTTATAGTCTTCCAGACAGGGGCTCCTGCTAAAGATACATGGGCTGAGAATACCTTCCATGCATTCTGCACAAGACTGTGCAATATCATTACATAACTGTATCCCTCTCAACCTTTGTATAATTGATATTCCCACCATGAATGGTGGACTGTATATGTGCCTATATGTATATCTATATGTACACCAATGGATGTTCATATGTACGCTCAAGCTCAATATTGTAAACGTATTGCCATCCCTTTTGTTAAAAACCCTGTACCCATGAACTACCACATAGGTGGTAGTCTATTCAACACCAAAAGTGTGATAAGAGACTACGGGACACAGGTGGACAATAGTGTCCCTTTTGAAAATCACACTGCCACACTAGTCATGTAAACTGTGTACGGTCCACATGTCATCAGAAAAGGTGTGTCATCCATGGAAAAAGAGGTCAGTGTTCCACTGTACTCATCAGTCATAACACCCATCATGGAGTACAATGGCCCTGTTGGTATGTACCTCAGAAGACATCTACAGCAGCTGTAGATGCCAGACACATACCTCACAAAGAGTATTAAACAGATGCCCTATGCAGACTGTCTTACAAAACCACAGCTACACTGTGTCGCATACCGCCTACCCAGAGGCAACCTCTGCCTAACATACAATGCTATGCCAAACCCACAGGTGTTAGACATGCTCCATATAAACAGATTAAAATCCATAAAAGTGACACACTGTACTGATCTAAACCTTGTAACGTCAAAAAGCAGAACATGCTGGAGTGGTACATTACCATGTCAGACACATACCATACTCTGGAACTAACTACCTATCAATAGCAAATGAAGGTCCTCATTAGCAGTTGTCATGAATAATCATGATGATTGGATGTGAGATAGGAAACACAACCCGGGAATCACCTCTGTGGCTCTGCATGACAGGGGCACATGAACCTAAATTACATGGGTTTAAAATTTAAAAAAGAAAACTCTTGCTGGGTAAAGCACCTTCAAATAAAGGGAACAGCAAAGTTAAAACATAAGAAGGTGCACCATAGGCCAAAATCTTGATAAAGATGAATTCCCAGTAGATCAAACACAGGTTTATTAGCATAAAAACACAGGCAAACTGCAGTATGGTAAGCGCTTTCGCGTTATAACTAACGCTTCATCAGACATGAAAGCAGCTGGTAAACCATCTGTTTAAATAGGAATGACATACATATCATGTGCTTGCATTGACAAATCAGAATAAAAACAGTATGAAGACAATACATTCAATATAAAAAGCAAATATCATAAAATCCTAAAAACACTTCCTGGTACCATATAGGTCTATTGCTGAAGAAATTCTTGTGGAGACTAGTCCATCATGTATGACGGAACAATGTTTTTATATATATACAAACTATAATCCATTTTAGTGCCTTAGAGGTCTGTTGGCTAGAAAAGGTTTAAGGACTAGTCTATCATTTAAGCCAAATTTGTGTGCTTGTAGCTTTAATATCCACTTCCCTTCTCTTTCCTCAACTTTATTCTTGATGTCCCCTAGCCTGCCAGTTCTACCCAGCAATTCCAGAACCTGAAATTTAAAACAATGGTTAGGTCCTGATTCTTGCGTGTGTTTTGCTAATGCATTGGTGGTATTACATTTGGCTATGGCATAAATGTGCTCCCTGATTCGTTCACGTAGGGTCCTGGTTGTCATACCTACGTAAAAAACAGAACATTGCTGACATCTGGCAACGTACACTAAGCAATCAGACTTACAATCAGCATAACCTCTGAAAAAAGAAGAAGAATGTGAAACCTGACTTTTACAATTTAACTTTACAGGAAAGACAAGCTCTAATGAGCTTGCGGAACAATGACTTAATAGCGATCAGACAAGCTGACAAAGGTGGAGCTATTGTTGTCTTGAATCAGTCTAGTTACTCCAGGGGGATGGAAAATATGTTAGCTGATAGAGATACTTACTATTCTATCACCAATTATGAGTTAAATAATCTCATTAAATGTGTACATACTGAACTATATGATTTGATGTTGAACAATGTTTTAACTAGGGACTTATACTTATACATGCTAGTAGAGAAACCCCTAGTACCATCCTTCAGAGGCTTACCGAAAATACATAAGGACATGTTGAATCCTCCCTTGAGACCTATTGTCTCGAGTCGAGGATGGTTAACTGAACCTTTGTCAATATATTTGGACAAGATGTTAAAACCAATTGTTATGGGAATCAGTTACATCCTTAAGGACACACCCCATTTTTTGGAGAACTTAGCTATTTATAGCGATTCCATGTTTAATGTTGGGGATTTTCTTGTCACTCTTGATGTTAAATCACTCTTTACATCAATACCCAATGACATAGGCATGGAATACGTTAGAACATTGTTGTCTGCCAAGAAGATGCCCAGTGATTCAGTGTCTAGATGTATGTGTCTCTTAGAGATTGTTCTTGAAAATAATGTTCTTTGTTATGAGGAGAGATATTATTTACAGACCAAGGGCGTAGCGATGGGCACACCCTGTGCCAATGCCTACGCCAACTTGGTTCTGGCACAGTGGGAGGATTTATATATTTTTAATCCTGAATTCGAATACAAGGAACATCTTAAATACTTTAATCGTTTTGTGGACGATATTTTTTTGGTATGGGGTGGTAGTTTGGAGCAACTGCAGCTGTTCATTGATTATTTAAATGGAACGACCAGTTTTCTCACCTTTGACTGCTGCAAAGCTACTAGTGAAATTGAGTTTTTAGATGTTAAGATTATCAAAGGCAGCAATTGTTTTGAGACAGAGGTCTATAGGAAATCCTGCTGGAGAAACAATCTTCTCCATCGTCAAAGCATGCACCCCAGACACGTTCACAACAATATTGTCAAGAACCAAACCCTAAGGGTCTCTAAGTTAACATCTCAAGACCCGGTGTATAATAAACATAAGCACCAACTTGCCAGGAATTTTATTTCCAGAGGATACAACCCCGATCATGTTTTTGAGAACATCACTATGAGTGACACACTTAGGAATGATGTAGGAGCTCCCTTGATTAATAAACCTAAAGATTCTCCAGCTATTAATAAGATTAAGAACAATCCTGATGTTCATAGGGTGGTTATTCCTTATACTAACAAAAATAAACATGTGTTGAATATATTACACAACAACTGGAGACTTCTCATGGCAGATGATAAGATCAAGAATCTTATTGATGAGAGACCAAGGGTAGCGTATAAGAATATGTCTTCCCTTAATAGATTGCTTTGTTATGACAAGGCTGACAAACTACCCCACAGATCCCTTACTAAGATAGGTACTCATCCCTGTCATACGTGTAATCAATGCAGACACATATTGACCACTGATTGTTTTGAACACCCTCATACCAGGCGCAATTATTTTTTCAGAGGTTATGCTGATTGTAAGTCTGATTGCTTAGTGTACGTTGCCAGATGTCAGCAATGTTCTGTTTTTTACGTAGGTATGACAACTAGGACCCTACGTGAACGAATCAGGGAGCACATTTATGCCATAGCCAAATGTAATACCACCAATGCATTAGCAAAACACACGCAAGAATCAGGACCTACACATTGTTTTAAGTTTCAGGTTCTGGAATTGGTGGGTAGAACTGGCAGGCTAGGGGACATCAAGAATAAAGTTGAGGAAAGAGAAGGGAAGTGGATATTAAAGCTACAAGCACACAAATTTGGCTTAAATGATAGATTAGTCCTTAAACCTTTTCTAGCCAATAGACCTCTAAGGCACTAAAATGGATTATAGTTTGTATATATATAAAAACATTGTTCCGTCATACATGATGGACTAGTCTCCATAAGAATTTCTTCAGCAATAGACCTATATGGTACCAGTAAGTGTTTTTAGGATTTTATGATATTTGCTTTTTATATTGAATGTATTGTCTTCATACTGTTTTTATTCTGATTTGTCAATGCAAGCACATGATATGTATGTCATTCCTATTTAAACAGATGGTTTACCAGCTGCTTTCATGTCTGATGAAGCGTTAGTTATAACGCGAAAGCGCTTACCATACTGCAGTTTGCCTGTGTTTTTATACTAATAAACCTGTGTTTGATCTACTGGGAATTCATCTTTATCAAGATTTTGGCCTATGGTGCACCTTCTTATGTTTTAACTAAATTACATGGGTGTTGAAGGGCAGGGTACCATATGGCTAGGCTTCCATAGGCCCTACTGATAATAGCCTATTAGCTACCTTGGACCCGATACACACACGCATGTACTTATTGCATTATGTGCTATGTGAGGTTGACTGGGTGTAATGGTGAATGTGTAGGTGAATGTGTCAAAGTTGTGTATATCTGTGATAGCCTAGTGGGAAACTGTGTATATCATGTTATGTAGTGTTGTAGCTCTGATCCCAGCAAAAGATATGTATGCTATTGCTAGGCAGGAAAAGCAGTATGGCATATGGTGTGACGTAGTCCCATGGTGTTGACTGGAGTGTGCCATTGTAGGCTAAAGCAGTACATGTATGCTTATTCATTGTTAACACTAGTGAATACAAATCCCGTATGAACTGTAGTACTACCTGAAGCTGTAGGCCTAAACAGCACAGTATGGTGTATATCCACATTGCTTGGAAACACTGTTTTGTTTGTTACCTGTAGTCCTCACACATTACATACCTCAGGCATGAGGTTTTGTAGGTGCTGACACACAGTACTGTATGGTACACAGGTAAAACTCATCTGGGTTGACATACCTTTGTGTCTTGTAGGTATGTCTGATGTGTGTGTGTGTGTGTGTGTGTGGGTATGCCTGTAACATGGCCTCGGTGGTATGTGTGTCATAGGATATAAGTGCATATCTAGCAACATGTATAGTGTAGTACAGCAGTATGCCACCTATAGTGATGAATGTGCACATATGTTACTGAGGGGTTTGCTATCAACAAGTAGCGTGGTGTACTGGTGGTACTGTAACTGTACTTTACATTCATTTCAATGGATGACAAATGTCTGTATGCATTAGCTTCATATACACCTCTTGTGGCTAGGTGGTGCATTGTGTCACATACAGTGTGCCATGTACTGTTGTGTAGTCTTACATAATGGTTTCACTTCGTTGCTGTGCAGAACATGGTTTGGTATATAATATGTGCCAGGCACTGTCAGGCAGTTGTGGGCTGTGCAGTGATATGTGGTATTAACAGTGTGTATCTACTGACAGCCAATAGGTTGCTATATATGGCATTTCATTGATGTCTGTACTTTAGAATGTTACGTGTGCCACATGACTTGCTCAGAATTACTGTTTTATTGTCTTCCAGGGAAATGTCTCACAATAGAAAACCTGTGTATTCCCCTGAGGAGGAGGAAGTCATCCTAGATGCCCTGATACAACATCACAACCTGCTGTTCTCCAGAACCAGCCAGGACCAGCATGGGTGCACCGCACTGTGGCAGGATGTTGTCCATTAGGTGAATGATGTAGGCATGCATAACCGGACTTATGAGCAGGTACGCCATCACTGCAGTGATTTAATCAGACATGTCCGGCAGCATGCCTCCGATGTCCACAGACAACAGCTTGCCACAGGTGGTGGTGCAGCAACACATCCACCCCTCACCAGAGTGGAAGAGCTGCTCCACAGTGTGGTGGCTTGTAGCCAACCAGTACAACAGACGTGTCAATATGGAGGCTGGAGTCACCCAGCACGTCGACTCAGAGCGTGCAGGTAACATGGCATACCTGTAGACTACTGTTAGCTCGATTGTTAGAACATGCATTTATCAGATGTGTACTGTGTATTCAGAAGATGTGGAGCCTGGTGTCATGCAATACTGATAATTTGGAACATAATCTGTATGCCTGTGACTGTCACCTCTTGTACTACTGTAAAATTGCAAACACACAGCAGCAATGCCATAGTTGTTGACACTGACAAACTGTCTCATATCCTTGTAGGTCCCTCTGGTGTGATAGCAAGACAGCAGAACCATGCTGGTGAGTGTTCTACATTTAATATAGCATATAACATGTGCATGTCATTGGAGAGTTGTAGGCCATATACACATGTAAAACACCTACACATAATGCATGCTCTGCATGTTCTCTGTGGGACTATGCACATCCCAGTAACATGAGTAGCTGCCTCAAACACATGCAATACACAAAGCATCCCAACCAATTGTGGTACACTGTAGTGGACATTATATAGGCAAAGTCAATACACATGTACACAACATACACCACTTTGTCATATGCAGTAAGTGTTAATATGATATACATGGCATATGTAGACACCTGCTGTAAGGTCATACTCCAGTATCCCAAATGTCTTCAACACAGCACACATACTATACCTGAGGGGTAGAGGCCTATCATGGGGCAGTGGGACATGCTTCAACACACAACACATTCATGTTAGGCAATGCTCTCTATTGCACACCTTACATACCCATGTAACAACTGGCTGTGAAATGGTTAATGTAGCCAAAGTGGTGCAGATCAGGTACAGCAAGATAGCTGCCAGTGTGGCATACATTAGTGGCCTTGAGTGACCACATGATCCTGCCTGATGATGGCTCATGGTACTACACTACATCCAGTTACAGTAACTACAGTACTACACATAGCATTCATTGCTATACACCTGACAGTTGTGTGAATCTGGCCATGGTATGTATACCTATGAGTGATGGTGCACAGGACATTGGAAAGCGTTTCAGACTTGCACAGCAATGTTGTGTCCATGTACACATTGTGTTCCAGGGTGAGGCCAATCAGTGAACAACACACATGCATCAAAGACATGTATACTGTTATCAACAAGGACTCTTTACACTCGCACTGCATGCTGTTGTGCAACACACATCCTGCATGCTGACACGTGTGATAGGACTCTCTGGCTTGTGATACTGTACTCCACCATCAACCGCTAATGAGTATGTTCCATATTGCTGTTGGTGTGTGTGTGTGTGTGTGTGTGTGTGTGTGTGTGTGTGTGTGTGTGTGTGTCAACTTGACTGAGTAGTGTATTTGTGTGCATGTGTGCATGTGTGCATGTGTTCATGTGTTCATGTGTGCATGTGTGCATGTGTTCATGTGTGCATGTGTTCATGTGTTCATGTGTTCATTTGTGCATGTGCTCATGTGTGCATGTGTTCATGTGTGCATGTGTTCATGTGTGCATTTGTACGTGTTCATGTGTGCATGTGTGCATGTGTGCATGTGTTCATGTGTGCATGTGTTCATGTGTGCTAACATCCTGTACAGATGGTAAAGTGTGTTTCCTGTCTCCCTCTCACAGGTGCTGAGGTATTGTTGGATGAGTGCAACAGGGAACCTGAAGTCACTGCCACAAATAGTGGACATGATTATACATGTGTTGTGGCATAGGCAGGTTTGACAGGGTCTTTTGTTGGTCCGCCAACCGACAGTACACAGCTTTCCACCCCATCTATGTACACATTCATACTGCCAATACATCCCTCAACACCAATGGCCTTAGCTGAGGAACAGCATACAGTAGGCATTGACCATGATAGTGTGGTATCTATGGCACATGCAACCCCACACAGCAGCCATACCCAGACACCTGGAATGGTACCACATAGGCATATGTCCAGGGGTTCTCGTGGGAGCACTGCTGGTCTTAATGCCCCTGGCAGACATGCCCCCACAGGTCTCACAACCTCAGGTATGTTCTGGGCTGTAATGCAGGCACAGGCACGTATGAAACAGTACACCAGGCAGGCACTTAGGGAGCAGAGGGCTCATAACACCGCTATCAATGACAGTATCCATGACCTTACCGGTGTCATCCGTAATTACACCGAGTTCATTGATAGACGTTGGGGGGAGACACTAGATGTCCTCCGCAATGTAATGTCCATGCACTAGGACAGTGCAGGACAGCTGAGATGTCGACATGGATGTATGCCAGCAACATCATCAGCTGGCAGTCATCGCGGATGACACACATGTCCCAGCCGCTCCCGTAGTGGCAGTACCAGCCCCAGCAATGTTGGGGCTGGGCTGTCAATAGACCATCCTAGACGACCACGTGCATGTGGCTCTGGCCAGTCCCAGCTGGGACATGGGTCCAGTTGACATCCCTCTGCCTCTGACGATAGTACCCAGTCTGGTTTAGTACCTGATACTGTCCGTGGCACCCCTGCCAGGCACAGGTACTGTGTCCGTGGCCGAAGACAGTGATCTGTACAGCCTGGCAGGTACAGTCTGTGGCTGTCCCACAACCTCCCGTATTTGTCAGCCACAAGGTGGAACTGTGTGCATGCAGACACACACACATAAACCAAACACCTAGGGCTAACATATACACACACACATTATATCAACACTGACCCATACTGTACTGTTGTCCCCACACACACACACACACACACACACACACACACACACACACACACACACACATGTCAATTGGATGGGTCATTGTTGGGCTCTGGCAAACCAATAACACACCCTGTGCATATGATGAAACTGTTCCACCTCCTGTCATCTGTGACACTGATGCAGGAACAGGCTAACATGGTGCTGATGCACAGGGTGACCTAATAGCAGTGTAGCAATGTTAGCATGTTGTCAACAGTAAAGTGTAATGATATCCTTGTAGGTATATCTGAGCAGGCATGATGCATTAAAGCTATGATTATCAATGTAGCATTGTTTACACCAGTGTTAATTACAAAAATGTAGTGTCCACCCATGTGCCACTTGGCTGATGTGTGTGGTACTGGCAGCATGTGTTGGTGAGTGGATGGTACGTGTGTGATGTGTGCAGTACAGATTTGCAGGTGTACATTTGTGAACATGGTGGAGGTGCACTGTCTGCATGTACGTGCATGGTGGACACATGGGAAGGGTGACATGCCCTGTATTACACAATGTTAACACTTCATATTTCCTATTGGTGGGCAGTATGCATTTTACTACACATATGTTACAACTTGGGTACGCATGTGTGTATGACATGGTTTGACACTATGCTGTGGGTGAAACTGTTAATATCGGTCATTGGTTTGCATTCTGGTAGTGTACATAACCTCAACAGCCTGATTTTAACCAATCGTTAGATGATGTCTTGACAACTGACACACAGCTGTAGGATACACAGTAGCATTTGAATCCTTCCGGTACTATACTATACCAGTAACCAGTGGTATTTTCCGCCACACATTCCTGTGACCACTCCTGTTTGGCATGTGGCTGTCCTAGGTACAAGCAAACACACTAGGGATATGTCCGTCCACATCTGGTAATGCATACAGTGGCCTACAATGCATTCTCCGGATGAGACACTTATCCTCCACAAGGATATCATACAGACAGATACCTGTTGACCAACCCATGCTGTGAAGCTATAAACCAACTATAGCATAGTCATCCACATTTACTATACATAATATCCTGACAGTACCACATTGGTAGTAGCCCACAACATGTAGCAGGGGTACATATGTGTACATACAGCCACATGTGATGTCATCTGTCCTTTGGTATTCACATTTCCAAAGGTATGCTGTTGTCCCACAGTGTAAAACATAAGCAATAAGGGGTCTGTATGCATATCCACAGAGTTGTTGTACACCTATAATGAATGCTCATTATTGACAGACTGTGTTGTGTTTGAACATGTCTGAAATATACCCCAGGCATGAACCCTCACTCACACTATTCTATAGAAACTGTCATGTGTGTGTGTGACACAGATGGCCTAGGCCACAGATCACTGCAGTGGCTGGCCTTGTCACATACATACATACATATGTGACCTAAGGTCTGAGAAGCAGCAGCACAAACTGTAAATGGTAACAGATGTATTCGTGTAGAAAGCAGGCTTCACACCTATGAACTAATTGAGGTCACATGTACATATATGTCTTTGCCACACAGTTACCAATTGAGGTCACATGTACAAATATGTATTTGCCACACAGATACCTGAAGTGTGCAATGCACATACTGTTGTTTTACTGATATGTCATACAGTAGTAAAAGCAAGACCCACAACATATTAATCAACAGTGTCACACACACACACACTCAGCAACTGTAGGATTTAACCCCCTACCTAACTATGTTATGATACTAGAGAGATACACATTAACATGACACTCTATATGCTTTACTGGGAGTTTTTATTTCCCTTGCTGTATTTGTGGGATACTGACATCATCAGACTTGCTAAAGAGGAATTTACCTCTTTTAATGTGTTTTCCCGGTCTCCAAAAAGGGCACTCCTCTCAAAGGAAATCACACACACAGATACATACACACACCCCCACACACACTCAGCAATTGCAGGATTCAAACCCCTACCTAACTATGTTATGATACTAGAAAGATTGCCAAAGAGGAATTTACCTCTTTTAATGTGTTTTCCCAGTCTCCAAAAAGGGCACTCCTCTCAGAGGAAATCACACACATACACCGCCCCACACACACACACACACAGCAATTTCAGAATTCAACCCCCTACCTAACTAAGTTATGACACTAGGGAGATACACATTAACACGACATTTCATTTCCACTGCTGTATTTGTGGGATACTGACATCATCAGACTTGCCAAAGAGGAATTTACCTCTTTTAATGTGTTTTCCCAGTCTCCAAAAAGGGAACTCCTCTCAAAAGAAATCACACACACACACACACACACACACACACACACAGCAATTGCAGGATTCAAACCCCTACCTAACTATATTATGATACTAGAGAGATACGCATTAACACAATGAGCTACATGCTTTACTGGGGAATTCCGTTTCCACTGCTGTATTTGTGAGGCACTGACATCATCAGACTTGCCAAAGTGGAATCTACTTCTTTTAACGTGTTCCTAGTCTCCAAAAAGGGAACTCCTCTCAAACTAAATCACACATACACACACTCAACAATTGCAGGATTCAAACCCCTACCTAACTATGTTATGATACTAGAGAGATATGCATTAACACGATGCACTATATGCTTTACTGGGTGACTTTTTTTCTCCTGCTATATTTGTAGGATGCTGACATCATCAGACTGAACATAGTAATGTGTGTGCACTTTGTTTTATGCAATCCCAAGAATGAACCATGTGGGTCAGCAGCTTGTGTGATCTATCTCTGGACAAATTGCCATTCCTTCATATGACAATACATATTTATGCACAGATTGTTTACTTTGTGGATACAACATGTGTCTGGGATGTTGATAAAGGGCTATTCAAAGTCTATGTGGGACGTGTGTAGCTCCTTTCAGTGATGTTTGTCCTGGGTGGCTGCCTTGCAAACAGTCTAGCAGGTTTGGGAACAATGATCTGCCCATGAATATACCAAAGTTGGTAGGGTTGTGTGTTTGTTGGCTTCCAATAGCTCTGTTTATGACTTCAATCATGATGGACTCCATGGCCTTGCAGATCAGACTTCATAGGCTTATAGGACTATAGTTCCCATGGTCTGTTGTGCACCAACACTTGTGGGGTGTGCCATATGTTGCTGTAACACATTCAACAGTTTCAGATCCTGTAGAGAGGGTGAGGCTCAACAGACTGTTCAGGTGCAGGGACTGTTTGTTCTGTAGTTCATTTATGACACATATAGGGAAACAATGTAATCCAATTGATGCCATGTTTTCGGCTTTGGAAGGAGCTGTTTACCCATTCTACATGTGATATCTCCTGGTATGATGATAGGACCTTTTGTCAGTGGGAGGTGGGTATGTATGTATGGGCCTGTCTGACAGGATGTCGGCATTGTCAGTCAGGTACAGTTGGCCCTGACTCAGGACATATATGAGTGTACATTGCTATTTATGACATAGCTGAAGGAGGTGTTATGGTTCTGTCTGGACTCCTTCACAGATAATCTTTTCAAAACACCGACAAACCTGAGCACTAAAACTGTTATACACTTTTACACACTTAACACCCTACTGATCCTTTGTGATCAGTCAACAGAGTATTTCATCATAATATCCTGGCATGTCCAAAGGTCAGTTTCGTGTGTACTCTCCAGACTAGCTGGTGAATATTGGAATTTTGACGCAATGTTACAACTGCCTTATGTACACAGACAACCCTCTCCTCCTCCCATCAAACTCAGATATATGTGAGAGATGCAACTATATAGACAAACAGGAGGCTGAGCTCTCTTGACCCATGACTGGCACAGTCTATCAGGTGGTGAAGGTAACCAAACACACCACAAATCCAGTCTCACATAGACCTATAGCGACAGCAAACAAAATACATTACCACACAAAAACATACTTGGAGGCTCTAAATAAACTCTGCCTAAGCAGCAGAGACCTCCAAAGCAGACACCCAAACAACTGCTACCCCACAACAATACCCACATATCACATAGTTCACAAATTCAGTGTGCCACACAGTCACTGCCCTTAGGGCTAAACAACACACCTAATACACTTGTAATAGGTGACTCTTATTGTCAGACACACTGACGTCCCACTCACCAGGCTGAACAAGGAGAAGGTCACTTTGAGCTGTCTGTCGGGAGCCAGGATCCACCACATAACACATGCACTCAGGTCACTCCAAAGCAAGTACAAATATGGCTCCATCATTGTCCATCATTGTCCATGCTGGTGTGAATGACCTCAGACGTTCCTCCCTGGACTACATGACAAGAGACATAGAGGAGCTCTCTGATCATGTAGCCCAGGCCAGTGTGACCCTGACCTTGTGTAGCATCTTACCCTCACCAAGAATTATGTCACAGTATACAGACAAACTGATCAATTTTAACAGTTGGCTAACATATTGGTGTCATTCAAAGGGGATCCAGTATCTGTCAGCCTTGAATGACATGCCACGTAGCTTCACTATGGACGGCTTGAATCTGTCACCCCTGGACTTTCGAATACTGGCTAAGGCTCTTGCCACCCCCATAGTGTCTTTTTTAAGCAAGGCTCAAAAGACAAACCCACCTCCATAGACGTTACAAAGTAAAAGAAACTAAGGGTAATGCTGCTCAACACCAGATGTCTAACCCTCAAAATGCACACACTCAGGACTCTCCTCAGTATGGAGAATGTCGATATCTGTGCAGTAACAGACACCTGGTTCAGGCTCCTGAAAGCACACCAGCACTACCAGGTTATACTTCATACCATGCTTTTCGGCCACAAGACTCGGACCGACCAACAAAATAGGGGGCGTATCCATATACATCACAGATACACACACCTCCAGGTTAGTAGCACTGCACGAAGCATCGGAGATCATACATGTGCAACTAACAGTGGGTAAAATTGCCTTTCAGTTTGTAGCCTGCTACAGACCACCCTCCCAAAGTCAGGAACCCCACTCAGCTTTCCTGGGAACACTGGACAATATGAAGGTCTCTCCAAACACCATTATATTGGGTGACTTCAACTACCCAAACATTGACTGGGAACACTACTCAAGCTGCAACACCCTCGCCCAACGGTTGCTAGAATTTATAAACCCAAATGCTATGGCACAACTGGTCACCACACCCACAAGAGGGGAAAACATATTGGACCTGATCATCACCAACATGGGGACTGTAAAGGAAAATTGCACCAGACACTAAGGACAATCACAAGGCCTTCTTTAGTTATGTCAGGAACCTGGGTGTAAACTCCTGGATATGCTGTGAGTTACTGCATAATGACAAAACATACACTGAACCCACAGACATTGCCAACATCCTGGAAAACAGGTTCAGTGCAAATGTCTCCCCCCTAAAGAGCAAATGCCCATCCCAATAGAGTGTAGCCTCCCTGACATCACAGATGAACAGGTGACTGCTGCCCTCTCCAAAGCAGATAACACAGCATCAATGGGACCAGACGGTGTCCCGGCCTGCGTCTTACACGAGCTTCATGACGAACGTAACCCTCACATTAAGTCACTGTTCAATATCAGACTTACTACAGGATATGTACCTAAGGAATGGTGTACAGCAACAGTGGTCCTGCTCCACAGAGGTGGTGCCACAACGGACCCCAGACACTATTGCCCTATAAGCCTAACTAGCCTGGTCTGCAAAGCTATGGAGCGTATCATCATGGAACTCATACACAAAGACATCGGGAACCCACAGACACTGGATTCTACCAATTCGGCTTTGTTGTGGGCAGATCTTGCCTCTTGAACCTGCTCGACTTCTTTAAACAGTTACCAGGTCCATAGACGTAGGGAAGGTAGTCCACACAGCCTACCTGGGCCTCGCAAAACCCTTTAACACAATACCCCACTCGGGCATTATACATAAGCTCACCAGCTTCGATATCGATACATATTTCACAAGATGGATTGCTAACTGGATCAGGGATAGCACCCACATGGTCAGTATTGTAGGTGCCATGTCTGACTCTACACCAGTTACACGTGGTGTCCCACAAGGCTCAGTCCTGGGACCTCTCTTGTTCAGTATATATTTCTCTGACGTACAGGCTAACACAGGAGTAATATGGCTGACCATGTTCGCAGATGACTGCAAATTGGGTGCCATAAACGACTCTCCAGCTGGCACAAGCATCCTCCAAAAGGGTCTCACAGAGATGGATAACTCATGCCAGAGCCATGGCCTACAGCTAAATGCCATTAGATCCATAGTCATCCCCTTTGGGAATAACAACATGCCCACACATTACCACATAGGTGGTAATCCATTAAGTACGGTAGGAGTTATTAGGGATTTGGGGACATGAGTAGTTAGTAATCTCGCCTTTGACAATCACGTTGCCAAAGTGGTTAGACAGGCCTTCTATATAGCCCACCTTATCCCAAAAGGTTTCACATCTAGATCAAGTGAGGTCATTGTGCCCCTATTATCATCAGGCCCATGATTGGATACAATGCCCCATTTGGGATGTACCTTACCCAACACCTGCAGCAACTGTAATGGCCACAAAAGTACCTCTCCAAGTAGATCTAGGGACTCACACAGATGCCCTATGCAGTTTGGCTAAAGTAACTCCAACTCTACTCAGTCGCTTACCGCCTACTCGGATGCGATCTGTGCCTGTTGTTTAAAGCCATGTCCAACCCAGAATTAATGGACATGCTCCACCTCAGGATATCCGACTCCCTTAGAGCTACATGCTCCAGGGACGTAAACCTCAGCACAGATATTAATAGGACATGCTGGAGGGACAGATTCTTATCCCAAAGTCTCCTCTCACTCTGGAATGAGATCCCAGTCCCGCATAGGCAGAGCCCCCCACTGACCACCTACAGGAGACATCTTGATGAGTGGATGGGTGATCGTATGTTTACCCCTGGGATCTCTTCTGGGTCCCTGCTAGGCAGACGCACAATAAACTAAATGTAAAAGGGCTATCTTGTGTGACCTACTATTCACAGGCACAGTCTACTAATCTAAAAGGGTTGCGAAAGCCAAACACACTCTGGCTAGGCTTATAAATGCCCTAGGGCAGATAGCCTAGTATCAACCTATGATAATGTTCGGGATGCACATTGTTTATTGATGATACTGATTGCAGGTTTTTTATCTTCTTTGCTTTCCCACTTTCTATGAACAACCTAAGTATCTGCAGAACATATTTGATTATGACAGGGTTCCACTATATTATATATGTGTCTGTTGTCATATAACTGTGTGCACATGGCAGATTGGTGAATAGTGAGAGGTTCCTGGGTTAACACATGCAACTGCCAGATATGTGTGGCCCACTGCTGTACTCAGACATGGCCTGTGTGTGTGAGCATGCCCAGTTTGGCCTTTCAGTGTTTTGTTGCCTGACATTTGTCTCATTTATTCAAGTGTGTGAGCATGCTCAGTGTGACCTTTCAGTATGTTGCTGTCTGAGGTCCACTACATTTGTTGATGTGTGTGAACATGACCAATATTAACATTTATACTATATGTGTGTTGAAAATCAGGTTCTATTCTTACTGCAGGGCTCACCTTTGTGTCATAACTCGACAGGGATTATGCTGTGCCTGCAGGGTTTCCATGTGATACTTTGCATAGACTTATCAACATTTCTTCATACAGACTGACCACTGAAATACTGTCATGGTTTAGTGGTTCAGTACTATGACTATAGTGCACAGTATCCTGGGTTTGAGGCATGTCACTGCTTTATATTTTCATACTGAGCAGACCAGACTGCTTAAGGGCCAGTAGAGCAAATATGAGCATGTTGGCTTTTGTTCAGCTATGCCCAACTTAGACCAAGCTTGTCCAACATTGCTCAGCGTTAACCAACATTGCTCAACGTTGCCCAATATTGCTCAACATTGACCACAGTTGTGCTAGTTAGTGTGTGCAATTTTGTTTACATATACTAAATGGTGGTAAAAGCTGTTTAGCACTGCTTTATATTGCTTAACAAAATGGCAATCATGCCTCAGGTGGTGCTGCAGGGCTGCCTATGTCGGATGCACATACTATACTCCCTATACATATTTGACAACAGGTAGTGTCAAGTTAGGCATCCCTTTTACTATATGTGCATGTCAGAGAGAGGTATCATTTCCAGGGTTCCTACTGAGCCAGTGTATGTGCTATGCGTTGCCTCTTTGCCAAGGCCAAAGCATACTGGGCACGCCTCCTTCTGCCTACTGGGGCAGGCTCAGGTTGTTCCTCCTCCGAGTCACGCTCTGCCTGTGATGGCCTTGGCAATGGTGGGGGGGCTGTTTGGCCCAGGCCTATGCTGCTCCTGCTGCAGCTGTTTTCGCAGGATCATATTATGTAGCATAGCACATACCATGACAATTTGGGTACATGTAGTTGGTGAGTACTGCAAGGCTCCAACAGATGTGTCCAGGCACCGGAACCGTGACTTGAGCAGCTCAAACACACGCTCGATTACATTTTGTGTTTGTGCGTGTGCCTCATTATGGCGTTTCTGTTCAGGTGTGTGTGCGTTTCTGATGGGTGTCATCAGCCACGGCTCCAGTGCATAGCCAGCATCCCCCATTAGGTGACCATGAGGGATGTCCACATTGGCAAATGTCTGGTACAGCTGTGTCAGATGCCAGATATGGGAATCATGGTAGCTTCCAGGGCAGCCAGCACACACATTCAGTATTATGCCCTGGGCATCACACACAACCTGGCAGTTGATGGAGGGGAAGCCCTTGCGGTTAAAGTAAATCCTACCCCGCTCACCGGCTGGTGCTTCGATGTGTATGTGCGTGCAGTCTATTGCACCCACTACCTCTGGGTATTCCACTATTTGCTGGAAGAGACGCATATTGCTGGCCAATACCTCAAGGGAATTGGGGAAATATACATGATCACCGACATGTACTGACACGGCATCCAGGAACTGGTGCAGTATCCTAGATGCTGATGCCTGTGATATCCCCATCATATCACCAGTTGGTCTCTGGAAGGTACCTGTTGCTAATATTCTTAGGCCAACACATACCTTGGTTTCCACTGGGATGGGTTCCCCTCTGTTGGTTCTGTGTGTGAGGCGTGGCCTGCACAGCTCAACAGTTTCCTGCATGAGGTCTCGGTCCACTCTATAGCGCTCCACTATCTCCAGCTCATGTAGCCCCTGATAGGTTACCCTGGGCCTGTACACTCTTCTCCGTCTCCTCACTGTGGGTTGTCCAGCAGCATTTGCATTGTCACCACCCTCAGCATGTTGCATATGTCGCCTTATAACAGCAATGGCAGCCCCTAACATTTCTTTGTCTCAGTAAAGCTTTTTCAGTTTTAACTTCTATTAGCTTACTGCAGTGTTGCAGTGTCTCTGAGAGAAACATAGTGGAATGTTGTTTGCAGAGTTTTAAGTGCTGGGCTGGGCTAGTGTACTGCCTGTGTAATTGCCTGATTCTGATTGTTTTCACCTGCTAGCTCTGCTAGTACTCCCTCGTTAACTTCCTACTATTTTTTGTGTTTCCTTTTCCCTTTCTGTTTCCTCAGGGGGGCAGCGTCGTGCACACAAGCGCAAACATGCTCACACCAACTCACACGTGCGCACACATGCTTACACAGACTAAAACTTGCTTATTCTTGCTAAAAAGTGCGCACACAGGCGCAAACGCACTTACACAACTTTAAACAACCTTACACATGCTTACTCTGGCTTAAACGTGTGCGCACACAGTCTTACTCGGATGTACGGGCGTGCACCCGTGCGCAAACACGTTGCAAGCACTTCTACAAGAAACTTTAGTGTTATCCATGGCATACACCTTCAATTTCTTGCCTTTAGCTAGGGTACCTGTTGACACACCTCTTCCAGTGATGAGTAACTGACAGCAAACACATGCCACTCTCCTCCAATGAGCTTCACGTCTTTCATACATACCCCCCCTTGTGATGTCACCTATCTTTTACTCTGATACTCCCCTTATCCTACTCCTACACTCCACTGACTGTGCTCATTTGCTACGTAAACTTGGGATTCACTATCCTTACCCTCATTTGCATAGGATTGCCTACTAATGCTTGGTTACATCTCTTAGACTGAGCTTCCCCCCTTAGCAACCTCTACTCGGTAGCCATGTTGTCTTTGTCCTGCCATTCCCTTGCATTGTGAATTAAGAATTACAATAAAATCCACATTTGTGGATTTTAATTATTGGTTTTCTGGTTTTTAGAGAGCAGTGTGTTTGCACGGCGCTGCGCTACGCTTAAACTTCAGAGATTGGGATAAAAAAAAATATTTTATTTTTATTTTGCATCGGTGAACATTGCCAATGGCTGTATTTTTGGCCATTGGCATGCTTCCTCAACTGGATGCATTCTTTTTTTGGAGCTGTCACGGCTCCGTTTTGCTATTTGCAGAATGGCACTCAGTTGTCAACAGAGTACATTTCTGCAAATAACACTACTCTTATCCGGACAGGTTCAGGTTTTCTGGATCGCAAATTTACCTCATTTGCATAGCTTTCACCTGCAATTGAGGTAATTTGCATATCCAAGCCCTGTCCGTGTAAGAGTCGTTTTAGGAGCTCTGTTGCACACCCCTACCGGTTGTTCCTGGATCGCTCGGCGGGCATGTTGGCTGCATGGAGTCTTACTCTACTCTTAGACTCTGTGCAAGCCTTCGTGAATCCGGCCCAGCATCTTCTGAATGTTTGCAAAATGCTGAATTCCAAAACAGGCGAATTTAGTGCAGAGAGCAATTCGGACATGAAGGTGTGCATAGCCCACAAGATTTTTCTGTTTTGACATGTAGCTTATTTAGTGCAGTGCATACTATGGAATACATATGCTCTTAACTGTTAAATGGAGTATTTTAAATGAGGATCTCTTTGTACTTACCTATCCAACATATACAGGTCCAGCTTACCACAGACCACCTTGTTGCTGCTGGTCAATTGCCGTGGTATAATTGATTGTATACAATTTGAGATAAAGGGTTGTGTTCCCTTCACACCACAGTGTGGGGGCTTTGTTCCCACACCTTGATCTTTAATTATACTATTTGTAAGTCCACACCAAAACAGACAAAAAAGAATACATTTATTTCACTTGCTCCAAGATGATGCAGCTTAGAGTTAGTATATTTAGCAGTTAGGGATATGGCACTGAGCTCCAACATTAGGGGGTGCAAGTGGATGGAATGTAACCTAGCTTCATAAAGGTAGAAATTTAGTGAGAAAACAGACAATAGGTAACATAAGACACCCTGGAAATGTACTTGAGGAAGAAAGCTGCACCTATAAACACTTCTGAGTAAGGTATACATTTAAGAATTAGGCAGATACATTGTCAGACCGCAGCAGCAAAATGAGCTGTCCTTCATCAGACTCACAAAATTGGGTAGCACATAGTACAGAAAGATGGCATCCTAAATGCTCTTCAGAACTTGTTATTTCATACTAGCCTGGGATCTCTTACAGCCATCTAGTGAGATGTGGGAACACAAAGCTGAACATGGTTCACCCTTCTTTGGGAAAGTGAACTAAACACAACTGAATATACTGTGCCATCTGGGAGAAGGCCTACTGCTTCACTCCTTAGCACAAAGGACAGAAGAGTGTGATCCCATCAGAGAGTGGATATGCTCAGGCAGTGTTCACAGTTGTGCAGAGAAGGGAGTGAGTGAGTGTATACTGCATCTCAGAGTAGATGGCTCTGAACCACACTTGCTGGTCAAGAGGATGAGGGGTAAAAAAGCATCCAGAGATCTTCAAGCCACTTTGCAGAATGATAGCTGAGAATTCCTTTCTTCCTTCTTTTTTTCATAGGTGGATAACAGGATTAAATGAATGAGGCTATTGGGACAGCAAGACTGAAAAAAAAAAACAACGTAAAATTTAACGAGTCAGTAAGAAAAGGGAGACAGGTTGGATGACAACAGTGACAGCAAACAGGTTAACAGGAAAACCAGTAGAGATATAACTCATCAAAAACTAGGTTTACTATATACAGAAAAAACAATCCTTGCTCCTTCTAATGGGATCACGCTAGGTAACACTCATCTTTTACCATCTCTTCTTTATGGCTCAGCTATTTTGACTAACATCCAGATCTTTCTTAAATCACAACCGGAGCAATGCTATAATAAGATATCTAAATTTGCAGCTAAGCTGCCACATAAAACTTATCATTGCTCTGCATTACATGCAAACCTCTCAACCCTTAGCACTAAAAATCTGGACAAAGACTAAAATAATGGGGGGGGGGAACAAAAGTCTAAAAATAGGTACAAATACTAAACATTGTTCCTATAAACTTAACATTTGCTGGAATAACAGGATTTGTGATAGCATGCATTTTTCTGGGGAATCTGAAGTCTGAAACTCAAATGTATGGCATTATCTAGTGACTTTAATCCTCACTGATTTGCTACAAAACCACAAATTTTATGAGGACAGACTAAAATCATGAGGCAAAAATCTGGACATTCTGTGAAAATCTGGACAGCTGAGAGGTATGATTATGTGCTCTCAGATGGTTAGAACTCCCACATCAACTAGCGCATACATAACTTCTGCTGACCTAGAAAATACTACATAACCCCTCTACCTGCCCATCTATCTCCTCAGTACTTCATCACTATATCCCTAATTGCCCACTGTGCTGTCAAGACAAAAACCTGCTTGAAATCATTAAACCAAAAAGAAAAACAAGCTCGGGGCAAAGTTTTTACTCACACTACATATCCAAACTATGGAATTCTAGCCTAAATTCAATCAGAACTACAGCTAGGCTGCGTGTATTTAAGTTCTGTCTCAAAGAATTTCTGAACCTCTCATCATAATGTATATATACCTTTGAACACCTGCCCTCTCCTCACTGTTAGGGTGGACTTGTAGCTTTTGTTTTTATTTTCTAGCATAGTAGACTATATTTCTAATACTTTTGTATGCACTGATTCTTCTTATTTTGGCTTTTCCTGGTTTGGGGTCACCACAGCAGGTCACCTGTTTGTTCATGATTGGCAGTGGAGTTTTACAGTGTCAAGTTGCCAGCTCAGCACCCAACTTTCCACAGAAGGCACCGACATGCAACCACTCATGCCTGGGGCCAATTTCGACTGTCCAATCCACCGACAGCAGGTCTTTGGGATGTGGGAGAAAACTGGAGCATGCGGAGGAAACCCACATTACCACAGAGAGGACATGCAGACTCTGCACAGAAGGCACCCCAGCCAAGGATTGAACCAGGGAACCTCTTGCTGTAAGGTGGCAATGCTAACCACTGCACCACCATGGCTGCCCCACTTCTGGATGCACTGATTATCATATTTAATTATTTTTTATTTCTTTTTATTTTATCACTGGTGTTACCTCATGCTTTATTGTATCCTCTGAATTCCACCATCAAACTGTATGTTTATATACTTTTTAATTAAGTTTGTACTAGTGTTTTATTTGATGTTATTTAACTCTCTGGAGCTTTTCTCCAGGGGCCTCCATTGAAAATAGGTATTTAGGAAATTCATAGGATCATAAGAAGTTACTAGGTTGTTGGCCCCAAGGCCCTTACAAGCCTAGCCAAGAATTTAGCCCATGTTCTAACAAATCAGCACCCTATGCCACTGTCGAACAGGGACCCAGGTGGAATCCAAGGGGTGTATTTTCTTTTTCCCATCCAGTTATCCAGATTGCACTTAAAAAGGTTTAATGATGTACTTTGCTTTACATGAAGAGGGAGTCTATGGGACAGAAACCACCAAATACCTACCCCTGCCAAGTCTTGAGCATGGGACCCTGTCAACTACAGCATAGTGCATTAGCCCAGTAGACCACTCAACTCTATTTACCCTGTTGGACTTTCCCAGTAAACAAATGTCAATAAACAATAATAAATAATAAATCAGTGAATATAGGCTGGCAGATATGCAGGCCAGCAACAGAAGAAATGGATGATATGTTAAAAAAAGTCAGAAGTTAAACTAAATGGGCACTGAAGTGCAATGGAGAGAAGGACTGTAATAGAGAAATAGAGAGTTATAATGGTGCAGGATCAAGAGACTAGGTCAGAAGAGGGAGGAGATTAAGAACAGAACCATTCTTGAAAAGCAACAACAGGTAAAACAAAAATTAGAAACATTAAACAAAAGCTTTTAGCGGGTGACATGATGTCATTTGGAACCCAAATGAAAGATACAAGGAGAGCGGACACAGCTGGCTATGTATCCTAACACTGATGGCACACAGTAGGCCCAGGTTTGACTTGAATAGTGGGTACAATTCCTTATCAGTCAACTAGGGGACTTAAAAAGGGAATGGAAATTTTGTTGACTCACCTGGCCTGGGGGTCAGTCTTTCAGCCACTTATATTTCACAGTGGAAATGGAAGAGGAGCTCCTGTCCTGCTTCGAAAATGTAGCATACAGACCAGCAAACACTCTATTGTTTATCCACATTAGCATCACTGTATGTTATGTCTGACAGAGTATAGGGCATAGTAAATAAGAAAGCTAAACCATATGAGGATGACAGCTTAACTCAGCTTATGTCATTTCTCAGCTTTCAGTGTGACTACAGCCAGCTAGTGGGTGAATGCTTCGGAAGGTAATGGAAAGAGACTTAATGATCAGAGTAGGAAAGGCAAACAAGTAACTAACTAAATAGATAGATAGATAAATCAATCGACCAATAAAATGAGACTGGAAACTGACATTAACAATTATAGGCAAGACATTAATATCTTAAGGATCATGTGGCGTAATTCTAAACAAACCCACTAAAGGACTGCTAAATGATACTTGCTATCCTCAGGCATATTCAAGTTACATTTAAGTTAACTGTGAACTGCAAACTTTAAATGCAGGTCACCTTTCCTTTGGGTGTTGCATTGCTCATTGATGCACTAACAACAGTTTAAAGCCCACACTCTATATGGATTATATGCATTTAAACTGAATTAATATCATGGCTACTTAAAGCTGTTCCCCACTTCTAGCGTAAAATTATTTTCACAACCTTTTTCATCTTAATTAGAAAAGGCACTCAGCATGAGAGAGAGAAATGCACTTTGTGTCTTTTTTGGAGATAAAGTTTAAGCTCTTTTCATAAAGGCCTAGCTAGCTGCTAGCTGATCCTGCACTTCAGACTCTTGAAAGGCCACTTGAGATTTCAGCGTAATGAGATGGTACAGCTGAAGGGGTAATTACATTTTTATATTAGAAGTTCTAATGTTGCTCATCCATTGTGCCAGTGTACTGCAATTACAATCACATGATTACACAACGGATCTTACATTCAAGATACAAAATGATGCAGTCAGTGGATGCAGACTTTCAGCAGATGGCAAAGCAAATAGTTCATTTAGAAGAATAACTCATTTTACAGAAAGATGTCCGCTCCTTTAACCACCTCATAAGCTAGGCAAATCTGAATCAAAGTACCTTGAAGATGCAGAACTGTAATAACACCTGAAAGTTTTAACAAAATGTCATAACATTTGCAAAATCCTCGTGTGAAAAAAAGGTCGTAGTTAGGGGTTAATCAATACAAAAACTAGAAAACAGTAGCAACTCTCACCCCACATAAAACAACATGTAGGGTTTATTAGTTTGGTGGATAAACACAATATGCATGGAGCAACATATTAAAACTGATGTTACTTCGCACTGTTGCAATAAAGGATTCTACATTGTAAAGCCGTTTATTAAGAAGTCAGAAGTTATACTATTTTTTTCTTAAGCTCAGTGCAACCATAGTGTGTATGTTTGTTCTGACTATACATTATCTGTAACAGTTACACTTTTTGTTTTAAAAATATTGTATTTTGCGGTGTAATCAAATCTCAATAAATAATAAATAATAATGTTTTTTTAAAAAATATATTGATTAAATATCAAGATCTCAGAGAATGTAATCACTGAGAAGATCCTCTGATGTACTAGTGTAGAAGGCCACAGAGTCAGGAAATGGCAGTAATGCTGGTTTGGGCATCACAGTAAACAAACCTTAAAAGGGCTACCTTCTGTGACCTACTATACAAAGGCACAGTCAACTAATCTAAAAGGGTGGCAAAAGCCAAACATACTCTGGCTAGGCTTATAAATGTCCTAGGGCAGATAGCCTAGTATCAACCTACGAACACGAGGATGCATTATATACAGATAAGTGAGGCCATAAATAAAGGGCAGTATGGTAGGAAACAGAGTAGGGTGAGAAAGATTCTATTAGAATATGGATAATGAATCAAACTACTCTAATCTTCGTAGACTAGGATGCTTCAACAGATTCCAGGGTGAGGAGTCAGATAGTGCTAATTAAAGTACAGGCCTGTATGTTGTTACAGCTGGTCAGAAAACTGAGAGGACATACTGCTGCTTCTGAAGTGAAACTCACCAGTCTGAAGCAATGCATTTGGACAATACCTTGCTCATAAGCAGCACCAATTCTGAACTGAATTGTGTTTGTTAATGTGCTCCCTTAAATGATTTCCTTATCTCATGGAATATTCTTACCAAATAAAAAATCTGGATATAAACTAATGGTTAAGTGGGGCTAGCAAATAGGACGCATAGATAAAAGCACCATCCTACAACCAGGTATGCTAACCTAAAGAGCATTTTGAATTATACTGGATAGAATAACGCAAAGTAGCTAGGAACAGAATGATGTTAATATCTGAAACTCCTGGGGTTTAACCTTCATAAACAGTCTGACAAGATTATCAAAAGTTTCTTCAACATTAGGACGACTTTGCCCAATTCAAATCCTTCACATTTACAGGAAGTTCATGGAATGACCCTATATACTACTGAGATGAAACTGAAGATGCAACCAAAGATGAACAAAGTGCTCCCGCACTCAAAAGTAGAGTGAAATAAAAGATGAAAAAAAAATATATATCAAAATATTTTAAAGCATCACCTTGCTGTCCCACAACAAATTTCCTGATACCATCTACAAATTCCAGTTGCTGGACACAGCTGGCTAAATCCCAAAGATAATTATTCATTTATGAGAAAGTATTTTTGTGAGTACATATCCATATGGCATAGGCCATTACATTTTCTAAGACTGCTTCTTATCTCTTTGTGATCTAGTGGAAACTACAATTCATCCTTGTTCTTTCCAAGCATGCATTTGGCATTACTGTTGGTTTAGGACATCATGGTTCTCCTTTTTTGGTCCCTTTAAAGTCAGTCACCAACTCCACTGACCATGTGGGTCACTGTCCTGCTCCTAGCCTTGTGTCTTCCTCTCCAGTTATACAGTTTATTTATAGTGGTCTAAGGTAACTGTGCACTACGCTTGTTGGTGATTGCTGCCTCTAACTGATCTGTTGCTCCCTGGTGGTTCAGTCATATTTATAGACTAGAATACAGCTATTCAAACGTGCACATCTGCAGTGCTGCTACAGACTGACAGTTCACTCTCCACCTGTGCAAACTGCATTTGTTTGATGGCAGAAATAGAAAATAAGCCCATCTAGTTCACAAGTTCATAGGAGGTTACTAGGCTAGCAACCCTAGAGCCTTTACAAGCCTAGACATGTTAATCTCAAGTATCCCCATTTGTTCTTTTTTTGGGTAGTTTGCAGAACAAATTTATGAACAGTGTGCCTGTCATCAACATAGGCTACCCCTGTCTATGAGGGGCATGTGTGCCACCCCAGGGGTGAATTTGCAGTCTCCCATCCAATTATCTAGGTTTCTTTTGAATAGGCTCAGTGAGGAGCTCTGCTTTCTGTGAATAGAGACTCTATTCCAGAGAAGCATCAGTCTCTGGGAAACATATCTGTCCTCCAGTATGATTTGTTAATGTCACAAGCTAGGTTGATATCCCTAGAGTGAGTGACTCTTGAACCATTTGACTTGTGGATGTGCAGCATTTCTATTAGATCAGGGTTGGAGATTGCCCTATAAGCCAGGCACAAGTCATCTCTCAGCAGCCTAAGATACAGAGTAAAGTGACAGGGCTTTCAGCCTGTCCACATAGGTCATGGTTTGGAGACCCTGTATTTTCTTAGTGAGAAACCTCTGAAGTCTCTCCAGCTGCTGCAGGTGTCTGATGAGGTACATGCAAAAGGGTGCATAATACTCTATTACTGGTCTGATGAGGGTCGAGTACATTGGGGTTATAATATACCTTGACCTGGATACTATGCCCTCCCTTATAAGGTGCATGACATAGAAGGCTTTCCTTACCACTGCGGAAACTTGGTGGTCAAAGTTCAGATTACTATCAACCTGTGTTTTTAAGTCTCGCACCACTCGGTTGGAACTCGGGGGGAGGGGCACGCTCAAAATTGTAATTTGTAGGTAATTCCATTTTGCCAAAGGGAATAAAAATGCATTTTTTGCATTTAGTTTTAGACCACAGCTTTGGCAGCAGTCATTTGTTTGTGTTAGCCCTTCCTGTAATATGTTGACATTAATGAGGGACTCAATGATTGCTCCCAGTTTGCAATCATCAGTGAACCTGGTGAGCCAAAGGTCATCTACTTTGGCCTGGACTTCTGAGAAATAGATGCCAAAAGTAAGGGGCCAAGCACAGACCCCTGTGGTACTCCACTGGTGATGGGTCTACTGGTGGAGGTGGTGTCACCAGTTTTGGCAGAGTGTGTTCTGTTGGTGAGTGAATTAGCAACCCAACTAGTAAAGTAGGGTTAATCCCTATCTGGGAGAGTTTCTGAATGATGCCAGAGTGGGGAACTGTGTCAAAAGCTTTGGCAAGGTCAAGATAGACTGTGTGTGTTGTCTTACCTTCGTTTATGGCTTTGGTGACATTCTCAAAGAAGTCTACCAGGTTTAATAAGCAGGATCTATCCATAACAAGGCTATAACAAAGTAGCAAAGTTTGCCACCAACTCTAAATACCAGAAACATCATTGCAGATTACTACAAGAACTCTCCTGGTTTGAATTCCACAACCAACACCAATAGATCCAACTACAAACTGTGTACAGCTTAGTCTACAAACTTTCTGCCTGCCCAGCTCTAAGCAAACTAGTCAAACCCTACCAACCAAATAGAACCCTAAGATCTGAGGACAAATAACTAGTAACAATCTCTAAACCCTCAAAAAAAAGGACACTTTCTCTACTCATACTCCATCACAAAAGTATGGAATTCTCTTCCGCTAGCTACTAGGTCAATTCCCAACCTAGCAGTCATCAAAATTTCATAAAAACGATATCTAACTAACACGTGGCTGTGAACCTGCACTGCTCCAGGTCCACGATAATTTCACTTATACTTCATCTCCTGTACTCAGCTCCCTCCACATCTACATTTTTTTCTGTTTCTGGAACACCCGTGCAACTGAACTACCAAACTGTACTTTACGACTGTCTTCTTTTTAATCTTATGTAAATATACTGTAATAATTTAAGTGCAATGTTTAAATAGTTGCATATATCTGTACCTAGAGCTTTTCTGAAAACGGGTTCTGTTGACCATCTTGGACTATCCCAGTAAACAAATGTCAATTAAACAAATAAATAAACTGGGTTAGGTCCAGAATTTGGAGGTTGCCTATGTCCATGCAAATCAGGCTGGTTACGGTCTATATTAGGGGTCTATATTATAAGCGCGAATGCTTAGGTTGTAGAATACAGCATGCTCGACACCTATTAAGCGATCGCACAATTCACTGAAACCTCAAAACGCAGAAATACACATCACTGAATTGTTTTGTTTGGCCAACACCATTCCACTCACTAACGAAAAGAAAACATACTTCCCACTACACCGCTCACTACATACTACCCACCAAAACAAAATAAATAAACCACATACATACACTAACCTAAACCCTACTTCTAAACCTACACTAAGCCTTACATACATTACTTTCTATGCACTTACCTTAACCCGCACCCTAACCCTAAGGTCCGTAACTATCGCACACTTACCTTAATAAGCTATACCCAAACAAAATAAATAATCCACACACATACACTTAACAAAACCCTACTTCTAACCCTTACATACATTACTATCTATGCACTTACCTTAACCCGCACCCTAACCCTAAGGTCCGTAACTATCGCACACTTACCTTACGGAGCTATACTGCAGAAGGGCCAACTATGCCGAATCGGGATTTCAAATTTCACAGTTTCTGGTGTTCAGTGTACTCGCAGTTCACTTAATCGGTGTCGATCATGCCATATTCGACAACCTAAGCATTCACGCTTGCAATATAGACCCGGCTGGTTAGACTTATGGTCTGTAGTTTCCAGGGTCAGTTATGGTCTCCCTTTGTGCAGGGGGATTACTGTTGCTGTTCTCCATTCTGCTGGAACATAGCCAGTTCTCAAGCTCTGATTGAAGAGAATGCCAAGTGGGTTGCTAGGTCTTGTTTTAGATTGTTTAGTAAACAACATGGGATATTATCCAGTCCCATTGAGACTGTGTTTTAGGCCCTGGCAAGTGCAGAGATGACCTGTTCTCTAGAGATACTAGGAAAAGGGTTGGTGTCAGTATGCCTTGGGATATGGTAGGTGGGGATATGAGGGTGAAGTTTGCATTGAATCTGTCAGCTAGCAGGTTGGCAATATCTACCAGTGTAGTATGAGTGATCCCATCTACAACTGGTTCAGCACATAGCTGGGCATTCCCTTTAAGACTTCGGAAGTAGTGAAAGAATGCCTCATAATTATCCTTGGCTAGGGATGTGATTTTAGATTAGTAATTTGCTTTAGAAAACCTTATAACATTTCTGATTTTCCTGTTCAGACTTAAGAGGGAACTCTTCCTCTGCAGAGTGATATCCCTCTTGCTTTTGGACAACCATTTCTTCCTCTTGTTATATAATCTGTTTATACTTGAAGTCCAACACTGTGGCTTGTTTATACAGGAAAAACTGGTTTTGATCCAGTTAAGTACAGCAGAGTTTATGCAGTCATTTAAGTGTTTGTACAGTGAATTTGAGTACACTTCTGCATAGTGATCATTGGTGTTGGAGGCCGCGGGTGGTATGAAGCTTTTTATACCACCACTTAGTCTGCTTTATTTAGTTTGGTGAATTTTGTTTGATCATTTTTGTTCCTGTGAGAGTGTCAGTTCCAGTAGTTACTTTAAACAAGACTCATTTGTGGTCTGAACTAACCAGGCAGAACATCACACCTGGGAAAGTAGAGCAACCCCCCCCCCCATGTTGGTGAGTACTATGGCCAGAACATTAGACCTAGTAGGTGTGTAGACTATCTGTTCCAGAGCATTTGTGTTAACAAAGTCCAGGAACCTCTAGGTGAGTGTGTTTTTTCTTGTGTACGTTCCCCAGTCAATGGAAGGATAGCTGAAATCTCCTTGACTAAGGTGTTGGGCTGTATGTACTGTGATTCAAGTAAACTGAGGTGGGTGGTGTGCTTATCCTGGATCATAGTGGGGGATCTATAGCTGTCAATGATGTGGCATGGTACTTTCCCAGTTGTTAACTGGACAGGGAGTAGTTCGAGAGAATCATGCTGTTTGACCAGTCTCAAAGTGTATTTGGTTTTAATGAAGATGGATACACTGACCCTTTGGTTCCTTCATGCTCATTTTGAGGTCTGAACATGTGGAAGGCATTGTAGCCTTGCATGACTGGGGTGTGCTCAGTGGCCTTGAAACATATCTCGGTAACTGCACAGATGTCAGAATCCTGCACAGATGTCAGAATCCTTCACAGTGAGGAGTGCTTCCAGGGAGTGTAGTTTCTTGTTTAAACTCTTAGCATTAAACAGCACAACCCTGAGTTTGTCTCGATTAGATTTTGTTACATTGGAAAATTTGTTGTTTTGACATTGTCTAAAAAAGGCACTACAGGGGAGGCAAGGGCCTTTGCCAGTAGCTGAAAGCCTAGGGGGGACAGGTGCAGACCATCTCTAGCAAAACAGTGAGGCCTGTCTACCATATCCTCCCAGGCTGACAAATACTGGATTCCCCCCTGAACTGACAACAGAAGCTGAGCCAGTTGTTGAAGTCAATCATTTTTTTTTTTGCTTATATTGTGGCATCATCCTGGGTGAGGTAGGATACTACTTAAGGCTGGGGACATACCTGCCTGGGACACATAATCAGAGAGTTCCATCATGTCTCTCTTCATATAGTACAGAGAGGTATGTCTCAAGTCATTCACTCCAACATGGACTATGACAGAGTCATAATGGTACTTGTTGAGTGACTTCAGTGCATGTGTGATTTGTTGGTTCCTGGCACCTGAGAGGCAGCTAACTGTGACCCTCTCCTTGTCTAGTCTGTTGAGGGGGACATCTGTGTGTCTCACTATGGAGTCACCTATGACCAAGACATTTAATTTGTTTTGTCTTAGGGGCTTATTTGTTGAGACATGGATGCATGTGTTGATATGTGTAGTAGTTTCTTTATGCTTAGTGGTGTGTGGGTGGTGTACGTTTGGCAGGTCTCTGTTCTTTTGGTAGGCCTTTAGTAAGTACCTCTACATATGTGAGTTTTTGTGTCATTACCTTATTTTGTGTGAGAGGTGAAGCATGTGTGCTGACAACCAGTTTGATGATGTCTAGTTAATTTTTATGTGAGAGAACTGACTCCAGTCCCACACTGTATTTGCATCTTTCACATAGAGTGTTAGTTTGCTTTAGGAATAAATGGTTGTTATATGACACAATTGCTACATAGCCTCAAGATGCCTATATCAATCAAGCTGGCAGGAGAAATGATGGGAAACTGCCCAATTATTCTGGCAGGATTTTTCTGAAAGTGGTATTTGCAAAGGTAGTGAGCTAGCTGGACTTAGTCACAAACAGCAAAAAGTGCAGTGCTGTCTTAAAATATACTAAGTTTTCATTTTTTCAGTGGATGCCTTGGATTTCAGTGCAGGTGCACTTCAGACCTCTGGCTAAAGTTGCCAAATGTTGAGCAGCTCCAGTAAACTGAGTGCAAACTTGCACAAATGTGAGGCTTATATGCAGGCAAATTTAAACAGTTTTAACACAACTAACAATGGGAAACCCCCAAACTGAGCCTTTCTCCAGCAATCTCCAAATCAGATGGGTCCTGAGCTACACAATTCTGCCACAAGGGTGCATGGAGGTATAGTTAATGTAAGATGATTGGCTTAAGAGCACAGTGATACCAAACAGTCTAGATTCAGAATGTCTGAATCTAGACTATGCTAGATAAGGCATGAAACACAATTTCAAAATGTAGAGTAAAAAGCAGTCACAAACAACTAAAATGAAGCAGTAATTCAATTAACTACAGTTAACAAAGTACAGTGCTGGCTTAAAATATACTTATTTTTTTTTTTTCAGTGGATGTCTTGGAATTCAGTGCAGGTGCACTCCTGACCTCTGGCTAGAGTTGACAAACATTGAGCAGCTCTGGTAAACTGAGTGCAAACCCACGCAAATGCACGGCTTATATACAGGAAAATTTAAACAGTTTTAAACAACTACAAATGGGAAAGTCCCAAAGCCCCAAACTGAGCCTTTCTCCAGCAGTCTCTAACTCAGATGGGTCCTAAGCTACACACTTCTGCCACAAGGGTGCAGGGAGGCCCTCTTAATGTAAGATGGCTGGTCTAAAAAACAGTGATACCAAACAGTCTAGATTCATGAAGTCTGAATCTAGCCTATGCTATGTGAGGCAAGGAAACACAATTTCTAAATGGGGAGGAGTAAGGGGGAGTCATTTAAAGGTCAAAGTGAGACTGTTTATTAGGATACTATTAGATGACCTTCAGTGGTAATACCTCTGCACAAACTGGCATCTCTTTGAGCAGCTGTGAACAATAGCAGACTATGGAGAGCATTTCCTATAGAGGATTTTAAAAAGGAGAGGTTTGCTTATACGCAAGCATGGGGAACCGCATTTGCACAGAGGCTTTTATATGAGCAGGATGAAAGAATTTTATAAAGTTAAACCCTCAAGACAATCATATAAAAATGCAATAAGCTCTCACCCAATAGTTTCCACCTCAGATGGGTTGAATTTAGCTCTCTGCTCCTACCAGAGTGTGAAAGACCCCCTTCCAATGTAAAACAAATTGGCTTTGAGCTCAAGTGCAGTATCAAATGTATTGCAACAGAAGTAAGAATTGTTGTAATATCAGGAATCTTTGGAAATTAGTTCACTAACCCTGAAAAATGTTCACAACACACAAAAACTTTGCAAAACTTAGAAGAAATATTTTGGCAGACTCACTCAGAGCAGCTTTTGCAGTATCAGAGGAGGTTAGAAAATATCAGAATATTGTTAAAACAACCTAGGAGCAGTACAATAGAAAACAGATGCAGTTTCTTTAACAAGTGCAGGCTGAAAAACAATGACAAATTCAACAACATTAAAGAAATAAATGCAGCACAGAAGTGTTAAATATCACTGAAACAGAGCAAATGCAAAAAATATACTTATATCAGCTTTGTAGGCCAGATGATTTTAGAAGCAGTCCAAGTCTTGCAGTCACAGGCCAGGCACAAAGAAGCTGAATAAATGAGCAAAATCACAGAAAAATGTAATTCGTTTATATGAGCAGGATGAAAGACTTTTATAAAGTTAAACCCTCAGGCTAGTCAGATAAAAACATTATAAAATATTGATCAGTAGTTTCACTTTAAATGGGTTAAAGTTAACTCTCTGCTCCCTCCAGTGTGCAAAAGAACCCTTCCAATGTAAAACAAACTGGCTTTGAGCTCAAGTGCAGTAACAAATGTTTTACAACAAAAGTAAGAATTTCTGCAATATCAGGAATTCGTGGAAATAAGTTCACTAACCTTGAGAAATGTTCACAACGCACAAAAACTTTGCAAAACTTAGAAATATTTTGGCAGACTCACTCAGAACAGCTTTTGCAGTATCAGAGGAAGTTAGGAAATAGAGTATTGCTGTGAGGAGAGAAACAAAAAGTTGCAATAACTATTGAAACTATTTTTCAGTGAAGTGAAGTGAGTGAAGAAGATAAAAAAAATAATTCTAATATCTTCTAAACATACAACTTCATTTCTTAGATGGTATATCTTTACTTGGAAATTTTTGCATAGATCTTTCTTCACATCACTTAAAGTTGAATTAATGTTTAAACAGAAACAAGTTTGTTGGAGATGTAAACAAGAACAAAGTGAATTGGAAACACATGTTTTTTGACTGTACTGCCTTAACAGCTTATTGGAATAACATTAATCTCTTTTTATGGGGTTTTTGGAGATAAATTTGTTTTATCTAAATCACTAATGCTTTTTAGCATTCCTATTCCTATATGTGTTAAAAAATGAAATATCACATTTTGTGGTCTATACTATCTATAAAGAGAAATGTTAGAACTCAGAACTGGAAGAACGAATATACACCCTTTTTTAAAAAAATTATAAATATTGCAACTGAAGTCTATCACCCGGAAATCATTACAATTAAGTCAAGAACAACCAGAATTACCTCTTGCTACAATACATGGACAGAACTTAAGAGATATACTTAACAAGCAAAAATAACTGCATTTTAGGATTTTATGTAATGTATAATAACTGAAATGACTTGATGGTTATTGGACACTCCTGTAAATAGTTTTTTTCTTTTGTGTGTGAGGTTTGGTTTAATTTTTTTTCATTTATTATGTTCACACATCTCTGACTGCAAATATTGTTGTGATTATTTTGCAAACTGAAAATCCAATAAAAATTAAAAAAAAAGAGCAGTACAGTAACAAACAGAAGTGCAGGGTGAAAAACTGTGATAAATTCAACTAAATAAATAAATGCAGCACAGAAGTGTTAAATATCACCGAAACAGAGCAATTACAATATATATATATATATATATATATATATATATATATATATATATATATATACTTATATCAACTTTGTTCGCCAGATGATTTTAGAAGCAATCCAAGTCTTGCAGTCACAGACTAGGCACAAGGAAGCTCTGAATAAATGAGCCATGAATAAATAAAGAGTTTGCCATTTAAATGCATTAACATTCTACTGCTCTTGTGTTTGTACTTTCTAATCTTAGCCTTTCTCTACCATCCCCATGACCCATGACCTCTTGAATGATTCTGTGGATTCACTCTCTCTCTCTCTCTCTCTCAGCCTTTATGGTAGTTTTTTCCAAGAGTTTATAACTCTCGCAGTGAAGAAGCAGTTTTGGAAAGTCAAAGAGTAGCTAGTCCCCACAATCTACTGCCAGTACCACCTTCATACTTCTCTGCCCTTGTTGTTCAGGTTTGCATCAACATGTATTTTCTGAGAAATAAGAAGTACAAAACTGTAAGGTTATGTGTTAATGACTGATTTTCAACCTTGGTGATTTCATAGGATCACAGGATCATAGGCAGTTACTAGGCTAATGGCCTTAGGGCCATTACAAGCCTAGCCAAGTTCTGCCCTTATTTCCATGATCAGCACCTATTGTCCCTGTCCAAGAGGGTTACAGTTGGATCCCCCGGGGTGAATTTATGGTTAACCATCAAATCGTCCAGATTGTGTTTGAAGAGGATCAATGAGGTACTCTGTTTGACATGAAGTGGGAGTCTGTTCCAAGAGTGTGGTAACCTCTTGGAGACAAATACGTCCCTAAAGCAATTTCTATTAATGTCACATACAGTACCAGGTTAAGGTCTTTAGCGCGAATAACCCATGTACCATTTGACTTGCGGATATGCAGCATTTTCAATAAAGTAGGGTCAGAGATTGCCTTATATGCAAGGCAGAGAACACCTCTAAGTAGTCTGTATGAAACAGAATAAAATGATAGTGATTTCAGATGATCCACATAGGACAGATGCTGAAGACCTTGAATTTTCTTTGTGAGGAACCTTTGTGGTCTCTCCATTTGTTGCCGGTGCTTGGAAAGGTACATTCCAACAGGGGCATTGTACTCAATTATTAGCCTGATGAGGGAAGAGTACAGGGAGGTTATGACTTCTTTTTTTCTGGAGGCAATGCCCTTACTTATGAGATGAGCAATACAGAATGCCCTTCTTACCACTGTGGAGGTATGGTGATCAAAGGTAAGTTTGCTGTCAACCTGTGTGCCAGGTCTCTCACCACTTATTGCATACATAGGGTGTTGCTATTGATGCGGTAGTTAGCAGGAATATTGCTCTTACTGAAAGGGAAGATACTATATATTTTGCACTGAGTTTAAGGCCATGACTTTGGCACCAATCATTTATTTGTGTAAGACCCTCTTGTAGGAAGTTGACATCATTTGGAGATTCTATGATCAATCCTAGTTTGCAGTCATCAGCAAACTTTGTCAGTCGCACAAATTTAGTTTTTGCTTGTACTTTGCTGAAATAGATTCTAAACAATAGAGGTCCCAGGACTGATCCCTGTCACCACTGGTTACAGGTCTGCTGTTGGAAGGAGATTCCCTATTTTGACTATATGAGTTCTGCCAGTGAGCCAGTTAGTGGCCCATCTAATGATATAAGGGTTGATACCTAGCTGGGTGAGTTTGTCAATGATGCCTGAGTGGAGGATAGTGTCAAAAGCTTTGAGAGATTTACCAGGAAAAAACAACTGTTGATTTATTAAACTTTTGGGTGAATTAGGGTAATGTTTAAAAAATTTTCCTGATTTATGGCCTTTCTTATCCCATTATTTTTGGCTTTGTCCAGAATTCTTGAGTAAAGAGGTTAAGAGGTATAGTGGAGGTGAGGGGCAGGTACTGACATGTTCCAGTTCAATAAATCTTCTAATAACTCGATGCATTTCAGGACAATCATCCCTTACAGGTCTACAGTGTAGACCATATAGTTTCTCTCATAAGTATTTAAATAAAGACATCAAGCTAAAGACTACCAGTAACATCATACATTCACATGTGATCTAACTGATTTGTCAATTTCTGCAAATTAGACATTCCTGTGAAATGTGTGCACTTAACCAGGAAGGAATAACATGTCTACATTTCAAAAGGGTATTTAGCATTTAGCTTCCTTCTGTTTCAAACTTGCTTAATATACTCTACTAGGTGTCTTTGTCCTAAAAGCACCTTTTTGAAGCACAAAGAATATGAATGAAGCTGAACCACCTTAACATACAGTGTTAAAATGAGCTGTTAGTACATTCAAATAAAGAGACTCACGTATTTTGAGAATGTACTTTGAAAATTCTGGTTTTCTCAGTCAAAAACAGATTATATATCCTCATTTTTGTATAAGAAAACCCTTCAATACAGCAAGTCAAATGGTCACAACACTAAAATTCAAGCATTTGATCCATAGCTGTCTAGATATCACATCCTTACAGACATGGCAGTGACAATATTTGGAATAATTGTCCTTATGGATAAGAATATCTGCACTGTCTATTTCCCAGCCAAATTGTCAGCTTTAAAATATTATAATATGTGAATATATATGTGCAGTTACTGTATGCATATTGTCAGTAACAGGTGAATGAAGAGACAGATATATTATCGTTATAACTTTATTCAGTTTGCTAAATGCACATAACACATCTTCTAATGTTAACTTCCTCTTAAATTTTTAGCTGAATATATAGCTATATCTACATTTCTCTCTCTCTCTCTCTCTCTATGGGTCTACTTTCATTAATCGATGTTACACTTACCCGAACCATTAAAACACAACGCAAAATGACTTCACCGAACCCTTACAATATCAAAACAACGGATCACTGATATTTTTCTAAGGTAAATAAACCACTTGGCCACCAGGAAAAACAAAAAAAAAAACTGGACATAAATTAAACCCTTTAAAGAGGGGCACTTCGCCTCCGCACCCTCCCATGTGGGGATCTGCACCCCTTACACCCCCCTAACTAAATATACCAACTCCAAGTTCCCACTACACTGGGGAAAACAGCAAAGTTCACCCTGGTGGCCAAGTGGTTAGTTTCCCTTAGAAAAGTATCAGTGATCCATTGCTTTAATGTAGTAAGGGTTAGGTGAAGTTGTTTTGTATTTTAGTAGGTTGGGTGAGTGTAACTTTGATTAATGAAAGTAAACCAATGCACACACACACACACACACACACACACACACACACACACACACACACACACACACACACACATATATATATATATATATATATATATATATATATATATATATATATATATATGTTCTGATGAAGTCTTATGACGAAAACGCTTGACCACTTTTTATCTTGAGTGTTTTTTACTGTGCCTTTGTGACAATTTGTACTGTTTGTTTCTACACATTAAACGTTGGATTCTATACCTTGGTCGTAGGATTACTGGCTACTAGAGTGGTACATTTTATTTTATTGGTGACGTTTTACCACTCTAACACCATTCCTTTTTTTTTTAATATATATATATATATATATATATATATATATATATATATATATATATATATATATATATAGTTTTACTTCATATTGCCAAAATGCTGACATATCGAATTTCAGCATTTTGACAGTATAAAGTCGAAACCATGAAAACACCAACACCTCACAACCACGAAATCACAACATCGAACACACAGCATACAGCACAAAACACACAAACCATAACACTCACACCACAAAACACTGAAAAACAACACAACGCCACACAGGCACACACTTACACTACACATATGAAGGGGGGCAAGCCCCCCTGTGCCCTCCACACACCCTTGCTTATATATACTAAATCCAAGATCGCACAAACAGTAAAAAAAAAAAATCGCACACAGCCAACACACACACTCATACCCCCACCTCCCTACCCTGACCCGCTCATACAAGTTACAAAAACACTCACGCACACTCACTCACCTTAAACTGCAGACACCATCCCAGCCAAACACTTCCATATGATAACGAAAATGCATAAATGCACATTTGACTTAGTCCTATTTGCAATTATGCACTTTCATCATTTAGAGGTTTCGGCTTTATGGACACGAATTGCTGAAATTCGATATTTCAGCAATTTGCGTTTATGAAGTGAAACCATATATATATATATATATATATATATATATATATATATATATAGACAGATAGATATAGATATTTGTGTGTGTGTGTGTTTGTGGTGTTTGTGTGCATGTGTGTGGGGGGTACTGCATTCACCTTTGTTTAAGCCAAAAGCTGTAATAAATATACCATATTTAGAATTACATCTGCTGTTTTTGATATACATTCAGTAACTACACTGGCTAAACTAGTACATCATGTGTATGAACTTTCCTTCAAGAACAAAACAATATTTTATCATTCAGAAAGCAGCAGCATTAATATCAAGCATTTTGAAAACTTGAAAGTTGCTCTGCAGATTTACAGTCAGTATACATTATATTTTGTTAATATACTTGTTTTGTTTTGTAATCAGTTTCCCAAATCTTGAATATTGTTTAGGCACACTGTCTCTTTTCTACATATTTCTGCAGAACTGGGCCTTATGTCATCTTAAGACTAATTGTGAAATTTAGCAATCAGTAATACTTGGGGTGTTTATAGATTCACTTTGCTAAGATTTGGTTACATAAATGGAACTATTTTCTTTCTAAGAAGCTGGTAGGACTAATTTTGGTTGCAGTGTAACATTACAGGTCAGTGGATATAGAGGCACTACTGCAGTCTCAGACTGAGAGATTCCCTTACTTTGTATCTTGTTTGCCAACATTATTGGTAAAACTTGGAATTCACTTCCATCTAACCTTGGCCTCGAACTGTCTTTAAGTCTCTTCAAAAAGGCCTCAAACAGTATTTTAAAGAGCACTGCCTTTGTCCCTGTACTAACACTGATTTATCACTACTTATTCAATGTCTTATTTAAATAAATATTGTACGCATTTCTTGCTCATAATCGCTTGCTGCAACCTGTTGTTTTTGTATACTATTACACACTGTGTATATAGTGAGTACCTACTAGAGGGCATTGTAAATATGTTTGACTCATATCTATTATGTTCTGTCTGTGTTATCTGGAGCTTTTCTCCCTTGGCCTCCGCTGAAAATGGACATATATCCAGTCGGACTATCCCGGTCAACAAATGTAAAATAAATAAATAAATTGTATGAGTAGCTCCTTTTTCTTCTATATATTTCTGAATCAATATATCATACAAGATATGATCTTACTTCTTTAGTTTTACAGATAACTGTCCATTTGACATTGCTCTTCTGCATATTAACTACAAAATTGTTACGCATTCCTCTTCTTTTGCTTCCTTTAGCACTGTTAAATTTTATGTCTTTTTGTCATAATAACATTTCTGCTTATGTTGCTTCTCTTTTTAGCAAGTCAATTACATTCCTTTAACTCTCTTGGAACTAAATGAAAATAATATAGGAAGTTTAGCTTTCCGATACCTGCCCATCTGTAACTGTGCTGATGAGAGTCCTAAATTCTATAGAGCTAAATCTCTGCTTTGAAATATTGAGAAATACGACTCAGATTGCACAGAATTCTTACATTTTGTCATACATTTTTTTGTTTGAATCCTTTTTTCTATAGCATGTTTGAATTCCTGTTTTTTTAGCACATCACATAACTCTAACTGTTGAACTATGGACCTATGTGAAATATAAAGGTAAATGCTATTCCATGTCTAGCAAAAACAAATTTCAGAAACCACAAAATCAGAAGCCACAAAGGACCCGCAAGCCACTGAAACCTTAACACAGATTTATTTATAGAATAAAAAAGGTTTTCGCTTCTCTGTATAACGGAAGCTTCTTCAGAGTAAAAGAAAATGCTCACAAGGCGCCAAAACTTGTGAGACATTTAAATCACAAACAAGCACGTCACTTCCTGGAGGTAAATAAACAATTACCTTAATTACAATCTTCACAGGAATGGTATATACCCCACAATTTTAAAAACATAAGGTACAACACTGGAACACCTAAAGTATTTAAAATACATAACCATTAAATAAAATCACATCTTTAAAAACAATTCTAAGTATCCATGTTTTCAAGTATTAATGTATTAACCTGAAATAAGCATCACATCAACTAGTGGGAATTTTTTGTTATGTATATGTGATGCAAGAAAATGTTTCAGAAAAATATGTGTGCGTGATTTTATTCCCTTTTTACCTATTTTTAAAAGGTAAAAAAAGGAGATGTGAGAAAGTGTATACCTTACCCCTTAACTCAAAGTAAAAAAGAGGGTAAGACATAAAAGCGTACTCAAAGGGCATGTTTTACATAATAGTTTGCTCTTTAGGTTACCCATTACCTTAGGCAACAGTCACACTTCTAATAAGAAGGATTTACTTAAAAGAGTGGTACCCCGTACATTCATTTGTATTACTAGACTACTAACAAGAATACATATGTTAATCATCTTCTAAGGTAGGATTTATATTTTAAAACTGGAGCGATGTTACAGCTCTCGTTTAAACCGGGAACATTAAAGGCATCTAATCTGAGTTGCCACTCCAGTTCCCGGTTTTCCAAGAGTAGAGAAATGGGGCCGCCTCTGATGGTAGCTTGAACATTGTCAATACCCATAAATAGGAAACTATGCCCTGGATTTTTTGTCACATGCTTAGCTAGGGCATTTTCTAGTTTCCCATTTTTGATCGCATAACTATGCTGGTAAATGCGATCTCTGAATCTTCTATCTGTTTTTCCAACGTAGAAGCTTGGACAGCAAACACAGCTAGCTATATAAATCACCGACCTAGTTTCACAATTAATCCTATGTTTGATGTCATATTTTATTCCTTTAATACAGAATGTACTACCTGTGCGGATAGTTTTACACCAATTACATGTCCCACAAGGGAAGGAGCCAGTGGTTCTACTAAACAAGTTCTGTTCAGGATCCTTTTGTAGCAACTCTTTAATGTTAGTTCCCCTCTTGTAAACAATTCTTGGTCTTTGTCCAAGTCTCTCAGCTAAAAAAGTGTTGTTAAGAATGAAGTACCAATTTTTGTGAATTATCCCTGTAATAAATTTTGAATTACTATTGAATGTAGTAATAAAACTAGAAGATGAAAAACTAGACAGGTCACTATTTTCTATGTTGTCTGAGCTAGCCTCACTGGCCAAATTGGTATTGTTTTCTTGTACATCCAAAAACTCAGAACAAAGCAAGGGTTCAAAGAAGCCAGTACTCCTCTTACATGTGACTTCCTGAATGAGTTCATCAATTAGAATTCTAGGGTAACCCCTATTGGAAAACATGTTTTCTAACAGTGTGCACTCAGTGGTAAAGTCATTGATATCACTGCACATTTTGACCGCCCTCACTAATTGTCCTTTGACAATTGCCCTTTTCTGTTTGTAGGGGTGAGAGCTTGAAAAATGGAGGAATGAGTTAACATATGTTTCTTTCCTAAAAATCTTTGATTTAAATCTAGAGTGTACTCTGTCTTTAATCAGTTTTACATCTAAGTAATCAATTTCATCACAAGAAAAGTGGTGGGTAAATTTTAGGAAATTGGTTGTATCATTGATGTATTCGATGAATTCTGATGCAACCTGTTGGTCCCCTTTAAAAAGGATGAACACATCGTCGAGAAACCGAGTGTAATAACAAATCTGTTGTTTCCATTGCTCATTTCCAAAAATGTAACATCTTTCCCAGTGGGCCATGACCATATTGGCCACACTGGCCCCACATGGGGAGCCCATGGCTACCCCTTGTTTCTGGACATAGAATTCCTTTTCAAAAAGGAAAAGGTTCGAAGTGAGTACAATATCCAGTAATTCCAAGGTGTTATCTATCTCAACCTTGGGTGCTTTTAATTCCATCAAGAGTAACCCAATTCTTTCTATTGCCTCACTATGGGGAATAGATGTGTACAGGTCAGCTACGTCAATGGTTAGGAAATTGTAGGACTCATCGTACCTGATGTTATTGATGTTTGCTAAAAAGGTCCAGGAATCTTTACAGATGCTGGGAATAAGTTTGATGTATTTACCAAGCAAACTATCTATATATTTTGCACATGGATAAGTTATAGAACTTCTCCCATCAACCAGAGCTCTAAATGGTGGATTCCTAAAGTTTTTGTGGACCTTAGGAATTCCAAACATTACTGGAACCCTAGGTTGTGAGATATCTATGTAGTTGTACGTATCCATGTCTATCCTACCATTAATGAAAAGGTCCCTAAAGTACCCTTTAATTCTGTTCACAGTTCCATTCATAGTGTTAAGGGAAGCGACTTCGTAGGCAGGGGAGTCTAGAACTGCTAGCATTCTCTGTATGTAATCAGTATTCTCAAAAATGGCTAAGCCACCCCCTTTGTCCGGTTTGATGACTCTAACCGGAGAATCACGTAAGTGATTGAGTGCTTGTATTTGTTCTTTTGTGATGTTAAATGTGCTACGTGTAGAATTACTCAGCCTATCAATATTCCTAATATCCAATTCACATGCATTTTCAAAAATTCTCAGCACTACATGTATTGGAGGATTGAAAACACTGCTAAGTTTTAAAGCATTATTAGCATTGTTACTCATATCATTAAATAACAGTTTCAGGTTGAGTTTTCGTACGTAGCATTTCAATTCTATAAGTATTTTAACAACATCACAATGTCTAGTAGGCACGAAGGTGTTCCCCAGAGCTAGCAATTCTACTAGTTCTGGTTCAAGTTCCAAAGTTGAAAAATTGTAAATGGTAAAGTCACCTTTTGAGTTGTGTACTATATGTGGGAACTCGGTGTTGTTTAAACAAACAGTTATCTGTTCCAGTTCTTCGTCTTCCCCCCCCGTTGTTGATTGTTCCGGTTCCCTAAAAAATTACTCTGTGGCGGCTTTGAGCCTGAATTCACAGTCACATTCGTAGGTACTTCATTCGTCGTCGCTGATTGCCCAGGTTTATTTCGGTTCCTGTTGCTTCTCCTAGGGCCATTATCTTTTTCTACCCTGTCGCAGTCAGTGCTAGCTGACACCTGCTCCCCTTCTCCTTCATTGTCATGCTCTTTATCAGTGAGATCATTTGGTTCCCCTTGTCTCACTATGAGTTTCGGATAGGCTCTGTCATTTTGATATGTAGCCCTATCTCGAGACAGTTTTTTAGATTTGTTGTTTTTTAACTTAATCATGAAGGAGTCGATGCTCGAGAATATGCGATTATAATCATACTTGAATTTAGAGAAATTAATATCAAATTTTATTTCTCTATCAAGCAGATTTATCTCTTGCATCAGTTCGTCAATGTACATAGAATAGTGTTTGATAATCAGTTCAATTAATTGGACCCCCTGCATTTGAAAAAGCACTTGTAGGTCGCTAAGAAAGGCAGTCCCTGGGATCAAGTTTGAAGGAGAAAAGTTGTTCCTCAAACCCTTAGGCACGATATTCTCACTAAGGCACTGTTTAAAGTACGCTGTCTCCAATTGCAGCTTCCTTAATTTCAAAATCTTATTGTCTAAGGTTTTAAGTTTATCATTAATGTCTACAACACATTTACGGTTAGAGCCGTCACCTGACACCGGCATGTCATCTCCAAAAGGTTTTAAGAAAACAAAAAAGTCACCTGTGTTCTTCATCCATTCGGACAATGATGACGTGCCCATAAGTGTACTATCCTGGTTATCATGCTCAGGCAAAGTGGTCGGCGTTGTAATACTTGCATCCTTTTGTGTGTTGAAGATAGGAAAGGAGCGGACAGGCTGAGCCGCTGGCAAGGAACACGTCCCCGTGTTTCCTGAACGCTCCATAATTGTCCCATTACAGTTGGTGTTTGAGTCACCTCGAACCACCTGGAAGTTCCTCTTTTCGATAACATCAAGTCTCGAGTTGAGAGAGTCCAATCTCTGGGACACTGCCAGCAGTAACGCCGCAATGTCACTGTTACTGTTTGTTTCCGAACCAAAAATGTTCGGGCTAGCGGGGCTGGAAGGGCTTTCTGAAGACATGAAACAAACTATAGATCCAAAGTAGAGACGCAAACTGTAGAAACCACAAAATCAGAAGCCACAAAGGACCCGCAAGCCACTGAAACCTTAACACAAATTTATTTTTAAAATAAAAAAGGTTTTCGCTTCTCTGTATTACGGAAGCTTCTTCAGAGTAAAAGAAAATGCTCACAAGGCGCCAAAACTTGTGAGACATTTAAATAACAAACAAGCACGTCATTTCCTGGAGGTGAATAAACAATTACCGTAATTACAGTCTTCACAGGAATAGAATGTACATCACAAGTTTAAAACATAAGGTACAACACTGGAACACCTAAAGTATTTAAAATAACCATTAAATAAAATCACATCTTTAAAAACAATTCTAAATATCCGTGTTTTCAAGTATTAATGTAATAAACCTGAAATAAGCATCACATCAACTAGTGGAAATTTTTTGTTATATATATGTGATGCAAGAAAATGTTTCAGAAAAGTATGTGTGCGTGATTTTATTCCCTTTTTACCTATTTTTAAAAAGTAAAAAAAGGAGATGTGAGAAAATGTATACCTTACCCCTTAACTCAAAGTAAAAAAGGGGGTAAGACATAAAAGCGTACTCAAAGGGCATGTTTTTCATAATAGTTTGCTCTTCAAATTACCCGTTACCTTGGACAACAATCACACTTCTAATGAGAAAAATTACTTAGAAGAGTGGTACCCCGTACATTCATTTGTTTTACTAAACAACTAACAAGAATACATGTGTTAATCATCTTCTAAGGTAGGATTTATATTTCAAAACTGGAGCGATGTTACAGCTCTCATTTAAACCGGGAACATTAAAGGCATCTAATCTAAGTTGCCACTCCAGTTCCCGGTTTTCTAAGAGTAGAGAAATGGGGCCGCCTCTGATGGTAGCTTGAACATTGTCGATACCCATAAATAGGAAACTATGCCCTGGATTTTTTGTCACATGCTTAGCTAGGGCATTTTCTTGTTTCCCATTTTTGATCGCATAACTATGCTGGTAAATGCGGTCTCTAAATTTTCTATCTGTTTTTCCAACGTAGAAGCTTGGACAGCAAACACAGCTAGCTATATAAATCACCGACCTAGTTTCGCAATTAATCCTATGTTTGATGTCATATTTTATTCCTTTAATACAGAATGTACTACCTGTGCGGATAGTTTTACACCAATTACATGTCCCACAAGGGAAGGAGCCAGTGGTTCTACTAAACAAGTTCTGTTCAGGATCCTTTTGTAGCAACTCTTTAATGTTAGTTCCCCTCTTGTAAACAATTCTTGGTCTTTGTCCAAGTCTCTCAGCTAAAAAAGTGTTGTTAAGAATGAAGTACCAATTTTTGTGAATTATCCCTGTAATAAATTTTGAATTACTATTGAATGTAGTAATGAAACTAGAAGATGAAAAACTAGACAGGTCACTATTTTCCATGTTGTCTGAGCTAGCCTCACTGGCCAAATTGGTATTGTTTTCTTGTACATCCAAAAACTCAGAACAAAGCAAGGGTTCAAAGAAGCCAGTACTCCTCTTACATGTGACTTCCTGAATGAGTTCATCAATTAGAATTCTAGGGTAACCCCTATTGGAAAACATGTTTTCTAACAGTGTGCACTCAGTGGTAAAGTCATTCAAATCACTACACATTTTGACCGCCCTCACTAATTGACCTTTGACAATTGCCCTTTTCTGTTTATAGGGGTGAGAGCTTGAAAAATGGAGGAATGAGTTAACATATGTTTCTTTCCTAAAAATCTTTGATTTAAATCTAGAGTGTACTCTGTCTTTAATCAGTTTTACATCTAAGTAATCAATTTCATCACAAGAAAAGTGGTGGGTAAATTTTAGGAAATTGGTTGTATCATTGATGTATTCGATGAATTCTGATGCAACCTGTTGGTCCCCTTTAAAAAGGATGAACACATCGTCGAGAAACCGAGTGTAATAACAAATCTGTTGTTTCCATTGCTCATTTCCAAAAATGTAACATCTTTCCCAGTGGGCCATGACCATATTGGCCACACTGGCCCCACATGGGGAGCCCATGGCTACCCCTTGTTTCTGAACATAGAATTCCTTTTCAAAAAGGAAAAGGTTCGAAGTGAGTACAATATCCAGTAATTCCAAGGTATTATCTATCTCAACCTTGGGTGCTTTTAATTCCATCAAGAGTAACCCAATTCTTTCTATTGCCTCACTATGGGGAATAGATGTATACAGGTCAGCTACGTCAATGGTTAGGAAATTGTAGGACTCATCGTACCTGATGTTATTGATGTTTGCTAAAAAGGTCCAGGAATCTTTACAGATGCTGGGAATAAGTTTGATGTATTTACCAAGCAAACTATCTATATATTTTGCACATGGATAAGTTATAGAACTTCTCCCATCAGCTCCTTTTTCTTCTATATATTTCTGAATCAATATATCATACAAGATATGATCTTACTTCTTTAGTTTTACAGATAACTGTCCATTTGACATTGCTCTTCTACATATTAACTACAAAATTGTTACGCATTCCTCTTCTTTTGCTTCCTTTAGCACTGTTAAATTTTATGTCTTTTTGTCATAATAACATTTCTGCTTATGTTGCTTCTCTTTTTAGCAAGTCAATTACATTCCTTTAACTCTCTTGGAACTAAATGAAAATAATATAGGAAGTTTAGCTTTCCGATACCTGCCCATCTGTAACTGTGCTGATGAGAGTCCTAAATTCTATAGAGCTAAATCTCTGCTTTGAAATATTGAGAAATACGACTCAGATTGCACAGAATTCTTACATTTTGTCATACATTTTTTTGTTTGAATCCTTTTTTCTATAGCATGTTTGAATTCCTGTTTTTTAGCACATCACATAACTCTAACTGTTGAACTATGGACCTATGTGAAATATAAAGGTAAATGCTATTCCATGTCTAGCAAAAACAAATTTCAGGATTGTTGTCATACTATGGCTCATATTATACAATGACCGGCCATTAGTATTCCAAAGCAAGCACGCTGATTGGTCAACTAAACCAGCGTGCTCACTGCAAATGGAATATATACCAATGGAAAAAAAAGTCCGGTCGTCCAGACTTTTTTCCATTAATATATGCTATTAAAATTTTACTTTTCTTTCATTTTCTTTAAAACAAACTTACAAAAACTGGAGACTTAAAATGAACAAGAGAGGTGGGGCAGAGACAAATACAAGGATAATCTGATATGTTATGCAAAACTAGAAAAGTGAACCTGATTATCCTTATATTTTCTCTCTCCCATCTCGCCCGTTCATTTGAAGTCTCTGAATTTCATTGTTTTAATTAAAAAAAAAAAGAGAGAAAAAGCAATGGAGATCTTCCTTTCTGTGTTGCTTCCTTTACACAGCACTGATGTACTGCATAAGTGTGAAAACGTAAGTCCCATACACATGTGCAGTACATCAGGAAAGCCCTAGGATACCGGGTAAAATGTGGAAGAGCACTCGCTCTTCTGACCAAGCCATGCCAACTGTGGGTACCCACACCCACCCTGGGTTATTGTTATAATATCACATACTTGCTCAACTTCTGGATATTTAGAGTAATATTCTCTCTTACAGCAGGTTTCTTTTTAATTAGCAAGTCTTTCGAAAATTACAGTAGTGTCATATAGTCTTAAGTATTCTTCATAACGTCATTAATCCTACCTGATCCTGATTATTTCTGTGTACTATGGGTTATCATTTGTAGCCACTATGATACTTTCATACTGCCATGTACATAATTTATTAACTACTTTTATGTGCCATTATTGTGCTCTAATTTTGACTATGTTTATTGTACAGTATTTGTTTTATCAACATATGATATATGCTACTGCATTCTTGCAGTGTGTTTTGCTGTAACTCTATATACCACTGAATTTTTCACTTGCCCAATTATATTAGATAGCATAGCTCTTTGCATTGAAATAAACTAACTCCAACTTTATTCCATAGAAGATCCAATACATAATGCAATATTATCTCCTTGTGTTGATTCTAGTTATGGAATTTATTTAAGAAGTCACATATGTGAATTAATTCCTCAGTCTATTCTCACATTTTGGCCATCGTAGAACATTACAAGGTCTTTTTTTACGCTGTGTAATTCTGAAGTATGAGTCATGAATTTTTTGAAGAGTTGTGTCTCAGGGCTGAGTTGAAATTATGATTTTATCTCCCTTGAACATCTATCCTTGTATGCATAAAAGCTCATCTCACTCAGAGAAATACATGCTGACATCTGGGTGCACTGACTTGATTTAATCCAGCCTGTCATCAATAAGAGTATACTTTAACAGCTGCATTTCTCTGTATTTTCTTGGCTGTTTACTTAGTTCCTCTAACTTCCCTGCTGGCACAGTTAATTGTAAAATTAGCTATAAAATTCCCAGATCTTTCTCAAACAAATCTTTACGTCCTCATCATATTATACTCATTTGGCACACAGTTTGCAACAACTCTCTTTCTAGTTGAGAAATTCTGTCATCTTCTAATCAGAGAGTAAGTTGTGAAGGAAATGTGGATAGTCCTGTAGACGTTTTCACCACATTACACTTTGCTGAATATCTTTATATCCTTTTGAAACTGCAAAGAAGCTGTGTAGAAATATGTTTACCTAAAACCAAGCATTTTGTTTACATGTCCTGACAGTCAACAGCAATTTTTGCTTTCACCTTTTACTGGGTATGACATCACTAGTCAGTTTCTGAATCATATATATGGCGGCACTGTTTTAAATTGCATTCCTTTTATTATAGTTTTCATTTTGCATATGCCAGGATACAGTGCTGAGAACTTTATGGAGTCTACCACAGTCAGTGGTAGCCTGCACAGACAGAAATTCATGTTGTATTTTTCATAAACTGTGAATCTGGCTTTTTGTCTCCCTTGTCTTTTATTAACCAACCTTCAAATTTAAAATTTCTAGTGTGGATTCCCTGTTTTGGTTCTATACATACTTCATTTTTGTGTTGTCATTCTGAATACTAAAGAGTGTTGATAGTTCTCTCGAGCTCTGCATATCATTAATTTAAATATAACAATCATAAACTCGAGTACTTTACTAAGTTTTCTTACATAATTTTCATATGCAATCACCTTTTTCTGTTAAATATCCTTTCCGAGAATCTAGTACTTTTATGTATTTCTTCCAAGATTTTTATTAATATGTCTTTTAATGCACTCTTATTTATTTATTTATTTCACATTTGTTAACCAAGTTATTCCAACTGAGTTTGAAAACAAACCCATTTTCAGTGGAGACCCGAGGGGAAAAGCCCCAGCAAACATAAGTAAAGATAAAGTGACAGTATATAAATATTAAATAATAATCACAATACAAAATGATTGTAAAAAAGAAAAGGTTATTAACTATTTGCATTGCACTGATAGTAAGAAAGAGCCCCAGCAAGCATAAGCAAAGATAAACATATAGGACAAAAACTATTAAAAATAACAATGCAAATACAAAATTAATTATAAAGAGAAAAAACTTCTTCTTCTGGCTTTTCCCGATTAGGGGTCGCCACACTGGATCACCTGTCCACTCATGATTGGCAGTGGAGTTTTACAGTTTTGAGTTGCCAGCCCAGCACCCAAACTTCTACAGAAGGCACACACATGCACGCACTCATGGCTAGGGCCAATTTAGAGTATCCAATCCACCTACAGCATGTTTTTGGGAGGAAATAGGAGCACCCAGAGGAAACCCATGTGACCACAGGGAGGGTATGCAGACTTTGCACAGAAGGCACCCCAGCTGAGGATCAAACCGGAGAATCTCTTGCTGTGAGGTGGCAATGCCTACTGCTGCACCACCGTGGCTGCCCAAAAACAAACAAAAAAAAATTATGAACATTAAGGGTTGCACTGATAGCAGTGGTCTAAATTTACTACATATAAGAGTAAAAACAAGATAATCGTTGTTCAAAAGAAGGAAAATGTACAGACATTGATAGAAGTGTAGGGGGAGATAAATAGTGTGGAGAATGGGAAGGGGGAGAGAAAGGAGGGGGCTATAGTAGGGCTTTAGTGGTAGAGCTGCAGGTTTAGGAGGTTAGTTTAAGCAGAAGTTACAACAGAGAAAGAAAGTTAGGAGATGCAACAGGTTATACAGTAGGACAGACTAAGACTACATGTGGTCAAGGCAATGGGATAATTTCAAATTTAGTAGGTGGGATTTAAACTCCTTTTTAAAACAGGGAAAGGAAAGGTTGGATCTAATATGGAGAGGGAGTTTATTCCAATTTAGTGAGACAGAGTGTTTGTAAAGTAGTTTGCCAATATTCCTTTTGGGTTTATAAACTGAGTGAAGATGCCAATTAGCACTCTGGAGAGGCCCGGGGGACAGTAGACAGTAACATGGGTGGTGAGAGCAGGGCAGGCAGAGGGGTTGTTGAGTATTGAAAAGGAAGTGTGGAGTTGCGATTGTAGGAGAAGGTGCAGAAATTCCAGCCACTGAAGTTTGTTTAGTGAGAGGCAGTGATGTGACGAGAGTGGTTGGTTTAGAATAAATCTGCCAATTTTGTTGTATGTTTGTTCCAGTTTCTGCATTGAGGTAGCTTGGATATTGATAAGAATGGGGGAAACATATAGAAGACTAGGTAAGAGAAATGCATGTGGAAGAGTGTGTTTAGTGGCAGTAATGAGGAATTGTTTTGTTCCTATAAAGCAGTCCAAGTTGTTGGTGGGTTTTTTGATGGCCTGTTGTATGTGCAAGTCAAATTTTAGTCAGTCATCAATTATTACCCCAAGGAGTTTGGTGTGTGAGGCGGAGAGATATTGGTGCCATCTAGGGAGGAAGAGAAAAGTTGGATTTAAGGTGAGCGAGTGTCTGAGGTAGGAAGAGAAGGAGTTAAGTTTTCTTTGGTTAAGGATAGGTTGATTATTTCTGAGCCATTTTTCAACAGAGATAAAGGAATTCTGTGTTAATGACTGTAGTTCAAAGATAGTAGTGGAGATAGATAAGAGAGTAGAGCCATCTGCGTATTTTATTGCAGATGAGAGACTGCAGAATGAATGTAGGTTGTTGGCAAGAATGTTGAAAAGGAGTAGTCCAAGTATGGAGCCTTGGGGTACTCCTGTATGAACAGCAAGAAAGGGTCAGAAAGCCTGCTATCTAACAGCTTGTTTTCTGCAAGTAAGGTAGGACTGGAACCAGCCAAGAGTAGAAGGAAAGAGGTTTAGGTTTGAGAGTTTGTTAAGAAGGATGGGATGAGACACAGTGTTGAAGGCTTTAGAGAGATAAAGGAATAGACAGGAGATGAGGATGTTCTTGTTCCTAGCTTCTGCAACCTTTTGAGTAAAGGATAATAAGGCAGTCGAGGTACTGTGTTTAGGGCGGAAACCATATTGTTAGGGGATGAGGAGATTTTCGTGAATGAGATAGGACAGTAGTTGAGTATGTATACATTTTTCAAGGATCTTAGAGAGTGGTGAGAGACTAGTGATTGGTCTATAGTTAGAGAGTTCAACTTTGGAGAGCCAGGGTGCAAAATTTGATTCTGGATTTGCGAATTGGGGCAAGAGAGTTTAGGACATCAAGGAAAATGTGGTTGAATTTAGTAACAGCATTACTGAGCGGGAGAGATTTTAGGAAAGAACAGTTGATGGCAGAGAGTCTATAGTTAAGGGTTTCAGGGGAAAAGTTAGTTTCCTACAATCTTTTAAATCTCAAAATCTTCAGACTCCATTATCCCATCCCAGCGCATCATCAGCATCGTCATCATCAACCCCCCCCTTTTCCCATTTTTCTACATGGGGTTTGGGGTGTCATGTTAACTGCATATTCAATTCCACTATGTTGCCTTCTTTGAAACTCATGCCTAATTTTCACAGGTCTTCTCTCATGCAATCCTTACACCTCTTTGCTGGACACCCTTGTTTCCTCTTGCTTTCTTCCTGTCTGTCCCAAATCTGCTATACCAGTTTGTCTTCTGCTTTTCTGCACATGTACCCAAACCACTGTAGTTTGTTCTCTTTGACCTTTCCTACAACTGGAGCTACTTTGGCATCTACTCTTATGCCTTCATTTCATCTGTTCTACGGTGTGCATCCTACCATCTGTCTCAAGCACTTCATCTCCATCACCTCTAGCTTCCTCAACTGCTCTGCCTTTATTGCTCAGGTGTTCATACCATGCAGACGTACTGGTCACACCACTGCTTTTTACACCTCAATGTTCAGCTTCTTTGCTATTCTCCTGTCATATACTACACCTGACAGTCTGTGTCAGTTGGCTGCAGCCCCTCTGATTATAGCTTTGACCTTCTCATTAAGACGTCTCTTCTCCTCAACCCTTTCCCAGATACTTAAAGCTGTTAACTTCTCCCACTGTTTTCCGTTCTCTCAATTCTCAGCTTCTTGTGAACTCCACTGTTTGCTGCCATTACAACTGTCTTATCAGTACTCAGTTTCATCCCATGTGTCTTTAGTTTTGCATTCTATTCCCCTATCTTCATTGAAGTTCTTGCTCAGAGTCTGCCTGTAATGTCACATCATTTGCATACAGCAACTTTGTGATCTGTACCCTCTGACTTTTTTACTAATGTAATCCATCACCAGAATGAACAGCAGTTCAGAGTTGAACCCTGTTGCACACCCACTGCCACTGGAAACTGCTCTGTGAGATTAAACACTGATCATACCTGAGTCATTGGGTCCTTGTACATAGCTTGCACTAATTCCACCAATGTTTCTGGGACTTTGAACTACTACAGGACTGCCCAAATCAGCTTTCTTGGGACCTTGCCATATGCTTTCTTCAAGTCTATGAATGTCCATTTGGACTCGTTTCCTATCTCTAGCTTCTTCTCCAGTATCTGTCTCACTGCAAACATTTAGTCAGTTGTGCTGCATCCTAATCTAAATTTGAATTGCTCATCTCCCATCTTACTTTCTATTAGTCTGTGTATTTGTTTATCAGTCACCCTCTCCAGAACTGTCACACAGTCACATAATAGTTTGGTACCTCTGTACTATCCACAGTTGTGAATATCCCCTTTGTTCTTGAATGCTAGCACTACTATGCTTATTCTGCAGTCATCTGGGATACACATTTATTTCCACACTGCTATGAGTACCCTCAGGAGCCATTTCTCCTCTATCTCACCCAGCATCTTTATCATATCTGCTGTGACCTCATCTGAGCCTCCTGCTTTCCCTGACTTCATTTTCCTTAGTGCTGTCCTTACTTCTTCTATGGTGGGCTCCTCCTCTTCTTTCATCAGCGGCTGTGTCTGGAGCAGTACAGCTGTCATGGGTTTTTTTTCTTGGACTTCTATATTCCACCACCCATCCCAGCTCAGTATTAGATAAACATTTTTTTTAAATATTCTATGAACAGCTTTTTCACATTTGCATGCACAATGTCTAAATACTAGAAATACAATATAAGCAAAACTCTGCTTATATCATGTTGTGAACACTGTTTCCTAAAGTTTTCCTTATTCTGATAGACTGTGCCCTGTATCATATTTATCAATTAATGTTTTATTTAAATTATACTGTACTGATCTGATTGCTGTATGTCATGCACCTATATTTTATACTTCTGCCTCTTCTGACTTCATTTGAAATGTTAAGCCATTTAGTATTAAATTTGTTTAAGTCACCAAACAAAATTTAATTTTGATCTACTCTGTTGTGGTCAAAGGTATCAAAAACATTTGTGTATTAGCACTGCAATATCAAGGGGCCTTTAAAAGGCTACAACCAAATTAACTAGGTTTTTAATCAAGATATTAAAAAGCAAGCTTCTGTATATTTCATCACACAAATGTTTCATTAAGCTAATAATATTAGATTTTTATATGCACTATTACTCATCCCCATCTTTGTATTTCTGATTTGAAAAATGTCATTAGTAGTAGAGAATGACTAGTTCCCAGGTCATAAGCTAGTAAACAAAAGCAGAACAAAGCTATCAGTTTGAGGGAGTTGATTGTGTACTCAGGTTGATTGCTGAACTATGTAATGGTTTCCCAGTTTAGGGTAAAGGACTTTAATAATGAGTCAAATAGAGGATTACATTATCCAAAAAAAATATTTTTTGTTATAGGTGAAAAATCAAAAGTAGCACTTGTGACAGAGAGAACTTGTCTTACTTTCTTTGCTAAAGGTAGACAGCACATAGTGTTAAGGTTACAAGCTGTTCACAAGCTTCATTTTGTAGCCCCAGGTTTGAATCCTGTAGTCACTACTTGCATGCTCTGTAATTCTGGGTAAGTTACTTAACTAGAAAAAACTCCTATGTCATCCATAGACAAAATCTGCTTTTTTCTACCAGAAAATACTTATTAGTCATATGTAGCTTCTTTTTAAATTCTTCACCTACTCAAATACTATTTTTGTTGCCTAACAGTGCAATTCTCTGTAAAAAGTATTGGCTTGGATGTCATATTTGTTGAGTTTGCATAGCTTTCCCATGCCTATGGGAGTTTTTGGTGAGGAACCGTGTTTCCTCCCATATCTCAAAGACATGCAGATAGGTGAATTAGTGATCAACTAATTTCCTGTAGGTGTGTCTAAGTGACACATAGCCTGCAATGGAATGACATTTCAGTCAGGACTAGTTCTATGCTGTACATCCTTTACAAGTCACATTTGGATTTTAGATCTCTTTGTTTTTAATTTTTGCAATTCTTTTGGGTTTCTATTACCATGATGGGAATGGACCCCATTCCTAAGTCAAAGTCCGGTTAAAGTTCATGAAATTAGTATTGATTCATTCTGTGATGTCAGATAGAAGTGGTCTTTGCAGCACCCATAATATGCCCACTAATGACTCCTTCTGCAATTCGCATGGAGTTAAATGTATTGGTAGCATATCTAAATACTATTGTAGATTCATGTTTATAAGACATGTTGCTCCTACTACTATTGGAACTGTTTGGGTATCTTTCCTCCACATTGCTCTCATTTCTGCCTGCAAATCCTGATATTTTATGACTTTTTGTCTCTCTGTATGCAAGAGACTTTAATCACTGGGTGTAGTGATTTCAATGATCAATGCTACTTTTGTCTTTTTTTCATGAACCACTATATCTGGTTTTCTTGTATCTTTCTTTTGAACTGTTGGTAATGGTGATCCCATGTGATGTAGACTTCATCATTTTCTATGATGTTGTGTGGCTCATGTTTCTCAGCTTTTTCAATACCATAATGTTTACACAATCCCCAGTGCAACAGTCTTGCCATATTATTATGCCATTCAGTATACAGTACTTCTGCCATTAGTATGTCACAACCAGCAACGAGGTGTGCGACTGTTTCCAGTTCTGTTTTACAAGATGTACATTTATCTGTTTCTCCCACATGTTCAATGGACTATGGAAACCAATGTGTACATAGCCCACTATCTTTGGACCGCCAATATTAACCTTTCATCTTTTGGTTTGAATTCGCCTCCCCTTAACGATTCCTGCATTTGATCCTGATCAACATGAAGTTCTTCCAGAAGTTTTCTCTACTTCCAACTATATTTATACATTTTCCACATTTCTTGCCTTCTCATCTGATCCTTAACCTTATATTCTTTTGTTTTTGGCACATTCAGTTGTTGCCTGATTTTTATCTTCTTCTGGTTTGATTTCCTTTCCTGCTTCACGTCGATATGCTTCTACTAGACTAAGAAGGGAAGTCATCTTCAACTTTTATTCTTCATGTTTCAAAACTTTCACTACATTTGAAACCTGTGAGGTCAGCAGATATGCTCCTATATGAATCTGAAGAGTGTAATGCAGGTAAAATGCATTAACATGTGAATAGTAAGTTGCCATTTAAGAGATAGAAATGCAAATAAGAAGTTTTTTTAGGAGCCCATAAATGCATAAAAATAGTGTTTTTCCTCCTGCTCCAAGCTGTAGCAAAAAGGATATAGATTCAAAACATCTGAAAATCAGCTTTCATCTGTAAATCATCTCAGAATTAAATTCATGGAGATTATATTTTTATAGGGATAAACACATGGGGAACCATATTGAATATCCATGACCTAACCAAAGACATGCAAAGAAATAATATAAATCACTGGTTTCTGTCTGTATAACTCCATAATATTCAATGAAAAACATGTGATTTATTTAAAGTGATTTGTCACACTTTTTAAGTACTTGGTTTTATTTTCATGTGTTGCAGTAGCAGTATTACTTTACTGTGTCAGTAACTGTTATATGTCTTTTCTTTGGTGGAATTATTTATTTCCTAGTTGACATTTTCAAGACACATCTTTTGGAATGTTGAAGTTATTTTTCTGTGAAACTCTGTCTCCCAGCATGACATTTTATTTAGTAAACATTGCAAAAACAGAACTGGAAATACTGGAGCAGAGCAGCCACTTTTCATAGACTTGCTCTCATTTTTTCCTGGGTTTTAACTGTGACAGGATAAAAAAAAAACAATGTAAGTATATTTACATTCAGTTTTGTAATCATTATTGCACTTTTTATTATTTTACGCTACTTTTCAAGGAGTTGCTGTTAAATTTGTGCAATGATGGAAAAGGATGCATCTGTATGTTGTACTGTTGGTAGTCTTGTACTTGTTGCAGTGCATTTTTACTAATGGCTTTAAGAGTGTGTGTTGTTTCTGTAAAAATAGTTTGTCATTTATTGAGGTGACTAAGCCATAATATCATGTAACTTGTGCTATGCATACCTCTCAGCTCTCCAGGATGTCCCTGACTAGCTTTTCATACACACACATGGAATTTTAATACAATAGTGGTGCATTCTTCATACATTATGCCCATGTACACATCAGTCTATCTCCATTATTTACTTCAGTGCTATCATCATTTCACCCTCTCTTTATCATCCTCAGATAGTTTCAAGAATAAACCATGGCTCTCCTCATAAACTGCTTTACCTACCTGTCCTACATTTTCAGATATTTTATTCAGGAAAAAAGTTCACAATACTTACAGAACAATTTAAATAATGCACTAAATTTCACTCCTTTGCCCAAGAGCAACTTTGCTTGCATGTGTGTGTGTGTGTGTGTGTGTGTGTGTGTGTGTGTGTGTGTGTGTGTGTGTGTGTGTGTGTGTGTGTGTGTGTGTGTGTGGGTGTGTGTGTAACAATGTGTGAGGCACATCTTCTGTCAGGGTCATTGCAGTGCTCTTTCCAAATTTCATATTCATAGCTAATTTTCACACAGATACATACCCTTCACTAAATTCCTTTCATACAGAATTGCTGGTGCAAAGCTTATTGTGTGCTTACCTGATTTTCCTGTAGGTATACCTAGTTTAAAATTTGCTTTTTTCTGCTTCTATGTAAGCCTCATGTTTGCGTGAAGCCATGCTTTGTGCAGAGGCAGTTAGTGGTGCCCTATATATAAGCAGTCACTAGAAGTTATACTTTTCCTTGTAACAACTATCTCTGAAATTTTCCACGGTGATGTGCTACTGGTTTGTGTGCTGAGCACCAGTGCTGCATAGGTTAGCTGTAGATTACATTAATTAAGCACCCATCCCTCATCCCTTTGCAAACACCCCCCATTCTATTGCCTTATAAACTATATATATTGGGGACTTGCAACAATGGATAGGCATTTTTTTGCTATCTCTGTTTGCAGCTTGGTGGATATGGGCATCCTTAGGCAATGTAGCAATTACATCCTGTTTGTTGACAACTACGTAATTCAGAAAGAGATGAATATAATATGTGAGAGATGTAGTTACGCAATGTCACTGGAGGAAAGACTCTCATATACAGGTACAAAAAACACCAAACAGACTGTCAGTGATACATGTACAACACTCGCCACACTTACGAAGGACCAGACACATAGATCCACATATGCGGAGGTGCTCACATGTAACTTATCCATACCTCAAAGCCCTCCCAGACACAGTCCCCAGAAACTCTGCATGCACACAAACAAGACAACTACCACCATGACACATAAAACTACATCTCATAGTGTCTCAAATATCAAGCCAATAGGGCATAACACCACTCAACCCACTATTTTGGTTATAGGAGACTTGATTGTGACACACACTGATGTCCCTCTCACCAGGCTGAATAAGGAGAATGTTACATTTAGCATCCTGTTAAGGGGCAGGATTTTCCAGATCATGCAAGGACTCAGTTTACTAAACCCCAAGTACAACTATGACTCAGTCATAGTCCATGTGGATGTGAATGACCTGAGACACACCACCCTAGACTATATGCAGAGAGACATGATTGAGCTCTCAGAATATGTGTTGCAGGTATGAGCTTAGCACTGAGCAACATTCTACCATCTGCAAGGATGTTGTCACAATACCAACAGAAAATGAATGCCTTTAATAATTGGCTTAGCTACTGACATCATTGCAAAGGGATACAGTTTCTGTAAACCTGAGAAAACATGATTGACAGGCAATACTGCATTGCCAGGCATGGTCTTCACCTGCCATAGGCTTTTGGAGATTGGCCAAAACATTATCCACCCCTACAGTACCTTTTAGAGGCATTGCCAAACAGTTAAACCTTTCAACATAGCAAAATCTACACAAGATAAGCTAAAAGTATTACTGCTGAATGCTAGGAGTCTCATCAAGAAACTACACTCTCTGGAAGCACTTCTTACCCTGGAGAATGCTGACATCAGTGCAATTACTGAGATGTGGTTCAAAGCTGCAGAAAGCACCCCAGCAGTGTAAGGTTATAATGCCTTTCACACATTCTGACCACCCATTGCACATGAAGGGGCAAAAGGTGGAAGCACATCCATCTACATAAAGGATAAGCACACCTCAAAACTGGTCAAACAATATGATATGCTTAAGCTACTCCATGTCTCACTAACCATGGGAAAAATTCCTTACCATATCCTTGGTAGCTACAGGTCCCCCACTATTAACCAGGAAAACCATACCTCATACCTGAATTTACTAGAATCACTTTCCATTCAGCCCAATATCATACTCATGGGTGATTTAAACTACCCCTCCATTAACTGGGAAGCTTACACAACCAATAACATGCAGGTGTAAAGATTTCTGGACTTTGTCAATGCAAATGCCCTACAACAGCAAGTGTGTACTCCCACTAGGGGTACAAATATCCTAGACCTGTTATTCACAAATATAGGAGAGTATTACAACCCCCATGTGTAATGTTCTCATTGGTTAGATCTCATCATGAAGTTGTCTCTCTTGAAATAAGTATAAAACTAGAACCCCCCCCCCCACCTGACCCCAAAATCTTTAAGAATGTTTCTAAGGTAAACTGCCTCTTATTAAGCAATGGCATAGCTAGTTTTCAAGATCCTCCAAGTCCAGAAAACATAGAGGCCTATGCAGAAGTGTACACAAAAGCCCTGTGCAAACATGTAAACAACTGGATAGAAACAGCAGTACCAGACCAAAACAAGCCCAGGGCAAACTGCAAAAACAAGCCAGCCCGGTGGACCCCTGGTATAAATAGATTGTGAAACAAAAGAAAGAAAATCCTGTCTAAAGTAAGAGAGAATGTGCACAATAGAGAAGAAACACCCTTGTTGGTCTAAATATACAAATTAGGAGACTAAGCAAGTCTTCAGAAGTAAATTTTATGGCAAAAATAGCCTCCCAAGCTAAGGATAACCATAAGGCATATTTCATTTATACCTGAAATCTTAAGGGCAACACCTAACAATGTGCAGTTAGTTGTATCACCCATACCCAGCCAGAAGATATAGCAAATCTCCTGACTGATAAATTCAGTTCAGATTTCACCACCCTATCACCTCCGGTTACTCCCCAAGAACTACCCTAAACCATTCCTCTAACAGTTATCATAAAATAACAGGTCACCAGTGTGCAGTATAACACAGCTTTGATGAGTCCTAACAATATCCCAGGATGCCTCGTAAATAGCTTTGAAACATGACGTATCAGGCCCACTAAGATCTCTGTTTATCCATAGCCTCCAGACTGGCTTCATCTCTGGGAAGTGGAGGACAGCAATGATCACCCCTTGGAATAAAGGGGAGGCCATCAACAGATCCTAGTTTCAGCAGGAAACTCTCCCCTACCCTACATATCTGAAGAGCAGGTCCTCAAAGGCTTGTCCAAGGCAAAAAACACAACCTCTGTGGGACCAGATGGCATCCTAGGCTGTCTTCTAAACAGGATAAAACATGAACTAGCATCACCAGTAAGTACCCTTTTCAATCATAGCCTAACCACATGCTTTGGTCCTGCAGAATAGAGAACAGCAACAGTTATTCCCCTCCACAAAGGTGGCCTAGCAACAGACCCAGGGAATTACAGACCCATAAGCCTGACCAGCCTTGTCTCCAAGGCCATGGAACATATCATTATGGACCTCATAAATAAAGGCATAGGTGACCTCCAAACCCTGGATCATACTCAATTTGGCTTTGTGAAGACCAGATCCTACTGTTAAATCAGGTGGATTTCTTTGAAAATGTGACCAAGGCCATTGAAGAAGGCAAATCTGTGCACACATACCTCAACCTGGCAAAGGCTTTTGACACAATCCCACATTCAGGTATTACTGATAAACTTAGCAAACTGAATGTATACCCCTTCATTGTAAGATGGGTTGCCAACTGACTCACAAACCAGACACATGCTATCAAAGTGGGTGACTCCACATCAACCTGCAGACCTGTTACCAGTGGGGTGCCACATGGGTCAGTGCTGGCCCCCTACTGTTTGGTATATACTTCTCAGAATTTCTGGTCAAAACTAAGAGGATGTGGCTGACCAAGTTTGCAGACAACTGCAAACTAGGTGCAATCATTGAATCCCCAAATTATATCAGTATACTCCAGGAGGGTCTCAAACAGACCAATGACTGTTGTATTAGCTACAGTCTCAAACTGAATGCAAAGAAATGTACCATCATTCCCTATGACACAAACAATGATCCTCAAGTCAACAACAATAACTTAAGTACCCATGAAGTGGTAAGAGACCTGGAATCACAAGTTGACTGTGACCTTAACTTCGACCACCATGTGTCTACTGCAGTAAAGAAAGCTTTTTATGTAGCATACTTGATTAGTAAAGGCATCACCTTGAGAACAAAATAAGTTATAACCCCCTTACACTTGGCACTTATCCTGTCCATAATTGAGTATAATGCACAAGTCATGTGGAACGAATAAAACGACTGGAGGAAAATAATGACTGCACTTTATTCAACAAAAAATGCCGGAGTTAAGCTCTTTCATCTACAAGACTTCATTAGATTTTGTTCTTGTTACCAGTTTGTGGTTGAATTGAGTATAATGCCACATTTAGCACGTACCGTACTAAGCACCTGCAACAATTGGACAGACCTCAGAGATTTCTAACAAAGAAGATCAAGGGGCTCCAGCATGTGCCTTAAACACACCAACTAAAGTCTCTGTCATTATACTCCATATCATACAGACTTCTTAGGGGAGACTTAAGTCTGGCCTACAGAGCAATCCAAGACCCAAACCTATTGAACTTGCTGCATATCTGTAAATCAAATGAGACTAGGGCTACCCATTCCAGGGACCTAAGTATGGCATGTGACTTAAACAGGGCATGCTAGAGGGCAAATTTATCTCCCAGCAACTGTTGTATATTTGGAACAGGATACGAATTCATGTGAAATGGAGCACCTCTATGAAACTGTTCAAGAGGAACCTGGACGAGTGGATGGGGCACCATAAATTCTTACCAGGGTAGAGCAAACAACCCTCATGGACATGGACAGTCATCACTAAATGAAATCTTGGTTAGTGACTAGCATTTCTATGGTATTACATTGGGATGAAATGGCTACGGTTAAAATGACCTCCAGGTCGATAACCTAGTAATCTCTTATTATCCTATGATCCTATAAGTTTGACTAGTCTCATATACAAGGCCATGGAAAGAATAATCATACACCTGATAAACAACAACACAGGAAATCTCCAAACACTGGATCAACCCAGTTTAGCTTCATTAAGGCAGGTCATGCCTGCTCAGTCTGGTGCACTTCTTTGAGAAAGTCACTAAGCCATAGATGAGGGTAAAACAGTGCATACTGCCTACCTCAATCTTAGGCATTTGGCACAATTCCCTAGTCAGGTATTATAGATAAGCTCACAAAATTGTTGCTAAACCCTAAGTGACAAGATGAATAGACAAATGGCTCCTGGACAGGGCACATATTATTTGATTGGGAAAATCTAGATCCAGAAAAAGGCCAGATACCAGTGGAGTAGCACAGGGCTCAGTGCTGGGACCTCTCCTGTTCAAAATTTACTTATCTAAAGTCACAGCTAATGTAGAAGGTCTCTGGCTCACTAAGTTTGCTGATGACTGCATGTTGGGGGCAATCTTCATATCCCCAATGAGGTAGATATCCTTCAAAAAAATCTGACTCAGACAAATGACTTGTGCCAGAGCCATTGCCTAAAACTAAATGCAAAAGAAATGCATAATTATACCCTTTAGGAAGTTAATACACCTGCAAATTACAACATTGACAGCACACCCCTAAGAGTGGACCCAGTGGTGAGATATCTAGGTACACAGATAGACAGTAGCCTGAACTTTGGCCACCATGTATCTATAGTTATGAAGAAGTCTTTCTATGTAGCACAACTTATAAGTAGAGGCATGGCATCCAGATCCAAGGAAGTTATAGTCTCGCTGTACTCAGCCATCATCAGACCAGTAATCAAGTACAACGCATCTTTTGGCATATACTTGACTAGGCACTTACAACAACTAGAACGGACTTATAAAAAATACTGAGTGTAAACAACATGTCCTATGCAGATTGGCTAAAAGCCCTATCCCTTTACTCTGCTTCCTACTGACTATAAAGGGGCGATCTATGTCTAACTTAGAAGGCACTCTCAAATCTAGCCCTAATGGAACTGTTACATATTTGCAAGACAAAGTACATGAAGATTATGCAATCCAAGGATCTAGACCTGGTTTGTGACATGAACAAAACATGTTGGAGTCACACATATGTATCTGAGAGATCATCCCTTCTCTGGAACAGGCTTCCCATCCACGTAAAGCATAGCCCTTCCCTGACCCTCTCCAAATGCTGTTTGGATCATTGTATGGTAGAATCATAAATTCACTCCTAGGGTGGTGTCCATCTTATTTATGGACAGGGACAGTCTGTAAAATGTTCCAAGGTATAGGCACATACCTGAGTCAATTAGGAAATGAAAATTGGATAAAATCCAAGTAATAATGGCTAGGTTTGCAAGGACTTTTGAACTGTTAGCCTAGTAATCTCCTATGAACTTATGAAAAACACCTTAACCAGAAATACACTGCTGTCACTCAAAAGATTAACAAAAAACAACAGGGCACTGCTGTCAAACAGCAATGACAGTAAGTAAGACCACAAAATGAAAATAATGCAGGCACCAGTTTAAAAAAAAAAATATATATATATATATATAATATCTAGAAATCATCACAAAAGGTTAATTATATCCTAGAAGAACCCATACTACTCTTGATTTCCAAAAACATGTTTTACAACAGTACAGAGGAAGCCACGCAGCCTTATCAACATCTAAACTGCTATCATCTGCTCTTCCCGTAGAACTCAAAAAAAGGGTCATATATTTGAGAATTTAGAATTCCAGCATCAGAAGTTAAACAACTTTGGCATTGCTGCTATCACTAGAAACAAATCCCAGTCCTCAGAATCATTTTTCTGCAACAAACTGATAAGATCAGTGGAATGCCTTACCTAACATCAAACGTCAGAGGGCATTCCAAAAAAAAATATATGGAGGAAGAGCATCACATGATAAAAAAGTAATAGAAAGAAAGGAAAAATGATTGCAAACCATGAATGAATAATATTATAAAAAGATAGTTAAACATTATATGCATACCTCACACTCCAATCCCTGATAACTGTATAGTTATATACCCAGAGACCAACACACTTTAGGAATCCTCAACCGAAGGCTAAATCTTCTCTGTTTATACCTAGAAAAGATACTAAAGGCAACTGATGCTTCCCTGTTTAAACCTCTTGTATGGGCCCTTTCAATTTTTCAGTTCAAGCAAGTTACACATTTAGTTTCTTTACCAGCAATTTTTCAGAGAAGAATTCTATGACGTTTACCATTGACCCATTAATTTGTTATATAGTCTTCTTAAAATATACTTTTATAATATTTCTGGGTTGGTGAAATATAGACTGACATTTGAATGTCCCTTATGGGTTGGAAACAGTGCGAATTTGTTATAGGGTGAAGCCATGATATTTACTAGAGTAAAGATGAAGTAACATACTGTGTATTTGTTGTCAACTGGGGAGAATGATGGTATAACCAAAAGGCTGTCTTATCTATATCCAGTCATTTATTGTCCTATTCATCCCTATATGCAAACCTGGGAGTATGACAAGTGTCATGAACCTTCTGGTAGCTTTGTACTATTACCTCCCTAGAAACAGACTATTGTAGTTGTGACATGCAAAAGAACAAACAAATTAAAAAAATACATGCCATAGATGAATTCCTAATCCCTCAAACTGTCAATAGGTGTGTGTGTGTGTGTGTGTGTGTGTGTGTGTGTGTGTGTGTGTGTGTGTCTGTGTCTGTGTATGGGTTTGTGTGTGTATGTGGCATGTATGGGTGTGCTTCTGTTTTGCAATACACTAGCATCCTGCCTGAGATTAGTTTCATGCCTTGTGTCCATTGATTGCCAAGATAGGCTTTATCTCCTCTGTGACCCTGAACTGGAGAAAGCAGAAACTCAGAAACTCAGAAATGATTGAAAGAATGAATTAATCATACTTATTCAATCAACATTTTGAATATTGTCAGCAAAAAAGAAGACAATCAGACCATGTTATATTAGTAAGCCATTGGTAAAGCAACATTTGCTAGACTATATGGAATATTCTTAAGTCATTTTGTTAATAAATTAGTTAAATGCTGATGGAATATTTTTGGGCTTTCAGTTACCCAGAGGCAGAGCTTGTCCACAGTTACAGAGGAACATCAGACTAAAGCTTTGAGGAGGGTTAGCATAATGGTTAAGGTGCCTACCTCATAGGCACAAAGTGCAAGGATCAATTCTCATCTTTGGAAAACTGTTTAGGCTTAAAATGGTCCAGAAGGGCAGATAACCTATGAAAAATATAAGCAGAAGAGTACACAATTTTTGTTTACCTCTGACTATGGTGATTAGAGGTTCCAATTTACTGGAGTATAGTAGTCCTGGAAGAAATGTAGATATGCAGTACTGCTGGACTATGCAGATCCAGTCTTTGGCAGGACAACTCAACACCTTTAAAGTTATGGAATTATTTGAGATTTACCTCTTGTTGAGATGGACAAGTCTCACAGAGCCATCATTCAAAGATAGTTTTAGTTTGAAAAGTTAAGGGTAGAATAGAAAGAGGTTAACAGGTGTTGCATGTATTTTTTGCTAGATAAAAGGTGATACTTTTGTTGCTCTTTATCTGTTCTCTTGTATGTCTGCTTCTTCTCTTGGGAGAAGAAATTGGCTTTTAAATCATTAATTAATTCCCTGACCTAAGCACTAGTATGGTCATATGTAAAATGACTTATTAAGAATCCCATAAGCATGACTATTGCATCTGCTGAGGGCTGTTAATGAGATTGTCCTGTATGTCTGATTTAGAAGATATTGATGTTGACTTGTTAACTGCTGAGGTTCATTGTAAATGGAGGTCTAGGGCCATATATTCCATTTCAACCTTGGAGCCAAGTGGTAAGATACTTGGATCTTACACTTCAGTGGCTAAGAAGCTATGCTTCTTAAGTCATTTCAGATGAGCTCATAAGATGATCCCTGCTGCTGCTCAGCTCATATAATCTCAAAGCAGAGACTTTGATTGTAATCAGTATCCTGCAGAAGGATAGTTACAGAAGTTCTGAAGGAAAGAGACTAGGAGATGCCAGGGACCCTCATTATTTTGGCCTTTTATGAACTTGTTGCTAGAGATAATTTTAGGAAGATATTTATTCTATTTTATTTTAATTATTTTGCTTTTGGAAAAGTTGACTCTCTGTGCCTTTGTTTTCTCAAATGATTTGGAGTTGTATTTACAGTGATGAGAGACGTGTACAATTCAATAGGAAAACCCACAAGTATGCAGATACTAGAAGACAGAAGGCTTTTTATCCTCAACTGATTCATAGTATTTGAAAGAAAAGACAGAACGAAGGAAAGATAATATGATGAAATGAAAATTAACTACGATGGGATTATTAAAGTTCAGAGAACTGGTATTGCAGATAAGTTACTGTGCTGGATTTACTTTACAATATGCTTGTGCACAAGTAAAATGCTGATAAAATAGATTCAAATGTGTTGATGATGTAGGACACAATCAAATACTACGTAAAGTTAACTCCTGGGTGGTTGACAGCATAAGGCTACCATGTATAAATTAGAGATGCCCCCAGGAGAATGAACAGAACAAGACAGTTTGCACAATAAGATAAGTAAAAGCAACAGTAAAGCGAAGCACAACTCCAAGTACCATTCAGTAAAATATATAAAAAATGTTTTATTTTCAGGTTAGCACTTTCACCACGAATGCGGCTTCTTCAGACCATTAACATAAACTAACAAAAGCAATACAATGCAGTTAAATACTCACATAAAATGCTTGATTATTTCAAACACCTGATCCATCAATTGTTAACTGATTGTGCATATGCATGCAAAACGGATGACATCAGCTATATCATTTGGACAATTTAAAATCACATTTCACCTTTCTAACAAATTAAACACAAAACTTTTGTGTACATTAAACATTCAGGGAAAGAATACGAGAACATGTTAATAGTCTAAGGAATAGAGACTCAGTTAGTGCACTATCTAGATACAATGAAATGAGCAGTAGAAGCCATGACTTTAAGTTTATAGGACTTGAACAAATTATCCCTGGACCTAGGATAGGGAATATTAGGAATCTGATGGAAAATAGTGAGCTAAGGTGGATACTTAAATTGAGAGAGGAGAAAGGATCAGGATTAAATGGGAAGCTCTCTATAAAATGTGCTTTGGAAGCACGTGCATTACCTAGAAAATAGCTACATACACAGTCGGAATGATGCTTTGGCATGTATGTAGTGATTTATATATGAATTTATTTATTTGTGATATATTTATGCATTGTTTGCATGGTGGTTGATGACCTATGTTTATTACTTTAGGCTTATGTAAATCATTCGCATTGTATATGTGGAGACTGCAGTTTTTATCCCGTATCGATGGGGGTGCTATTACACTGTTATCATGCTTATTGTTTCAATGTAAAATCGTCACATGATGAATATATGGGAAATGTGTTAATTATCTGCTTGCAATAGCCACAATATATTGATGTTAATTATTCTCTATATGTTAGTTCAAATATAATACTGCTGCTTTATTTGGAAAGGTATTAGGTTGCAAAACAGCTGTAATTTCTGCTTATAGCAAATATAATGGGATTGTTGGGCAGCCTGATTAGCACCCTATTTATGTGCATTAAGTGAGTTAAGTATTATAAATACTAAGGTGACTGCTGACCTATGCTTATAAATGAATTCAAAAATATACCTATAAACTATTAACAGTCTCACTTTAGAATCCATGTGCAGTGGCTTGCTATAGTTATGGTTTATTTATTTGCTTATTATCATTCGCGTAATTGGTTTTAATTCTTGCTCCTAGCAAATGCATTGTGATTGTTGTATTTTGAGTGGTGGGACAGCTGATTTAGCATTAATATGTAATTATTATTATAATTGTAAGTTCCACTCTGGAATTTATTTATACATTATTAGTTATATAATGGACTCTAGCTTTTGTTTTTGTAGATATATTGTGATTGTTAGTACACAGATGGAATAGCATTAATATGGAGTAGTTTTTTTCCACTATTAGTCTTATTCTGGCATTAATGTGCAGTAGAAAATGCTATATCCCATCTGTTTTTTTATATCAAAAGCCGTATAATGGATATTGGTCTCTACTTTTAGTAGATGTACTGAGATAATTGCTACACTTTGAGCGGTGGGATAGCCAGGATAGCATCAGCACATAGTGACTATGGCTATATATATTTTTCTTAATTTGTACAATATCAGCATGTTGCTATGGACAGGTATTCAGTTATACAATTTAATTTCAGTCCCTGTTTCTGGCAGACACACTGTGTCTGTTGCCATATTTTGAGTGTTGTGGTAATCTGAATCCCATTCATTCATGTATAATACGCAATCTTGGAGTCAGATATTATAACTAATAAGACTATAAGTGGGGTTTTATAACTGGATCGGAGGATCCAGTTTTATTTAACTGTAATAGCTCCACCTTAGCAGCAGATGTTCTTCGTGGTTCACTGTTACAGTCATTACTGTAGGGTTCTTCCTGCTGGCAGCATCCCTAGATCAGCTTGAGTCCCAAAGTCGGGTCCAACGTCAGCTGAAGTCGCTCCTGCCCTGACGTCAGTGCGCCAGGGGTATAAAGACCTCAGCCGACACCATTTTCCCCAGTCTTTCTTGCCATGCGGTGCCCGTTGCAAAGCAGTTCGCAAGTGCAGGTCGGCCGACTCCTGTTTGTTTTTGGTGGCTTTTGAATTGAAGACTTCTTTTGAGCTAAGTACCCCGTTGGGGAAACCTTTTTCTTGCTCCAGTCTGATGTCAGAAAAAGTTAATAACTGTATTTCTTGTGGGAAGCAAATACCTCATAAGGATTTTCACTCTTACTGTATACCTTGCTTAGGTCCTGACCATGACGTAGCTAATTGTAGGTTTTGTGCTAAGTTTAATCAACGCACTATTAGGTGTAGGTACGATTTTGCCTTCCATTATTTTGGAAAAAGATTTAATTACAATATGTCGTCGGATTCTTATCCGGCTACTGCAGTGTATAAGAGGCGCAAGGATAGACAGGCCTCCGAGGTCCAAAGTGGATGACTTTATTCAACCAGAGCCAGTTGCCGGTTTGGCTGTCGTCAGTGAGGTGCTTTTGCAGCCCCTGTCATCTGCCACTTTTGAACCGGTTACCTGTACCGACTCCTGTGAGGAGCTGATGGGGCCTTCAAACCTTTCAGGGATTGGACCTCCGGATATTGCTCCCTCAGATGGGTCCGGAGCTGCTGTGCAGGCACCAGCTTCTGAGGGAGTTTTTAGGCCTACACAGCTTCATGTACAGAAGACTCCAGTTTTACAGTCAAGGACAAAGGCAAAGACTAAGGCTCCGGCAAAGACAAAGCAGCATGCACAGGCACCTTCTGTTCAGGGCCCTAGACCTCAAAGACAGATGCTTAGAATGGCTGAAGACCTGTTAACTATGATCAGGGGTTCTCATCCCCCTCCTGACAAGAGACCTAGGCTAGAGCCAGATTATGATTCCTCAGATCAAGTTTCGATTTCTTCTGCTTCTTCTTCTGAGCAGGATTATTCCTTCCCTCCTTATGAGGATTCTGATGCTGAAGAATCCCTTCCTTCGGCCTCTCCTCCTGAGGATTATTCATTTGGGGAAACCTTGCATGACATGAGAGAGCATTTTCACTGGGAAGGGCAGGAATACTCTGAATCTAAGAAAACGCTTAGGGATTTTCTTCTGCTTCCACAGCATAGACCCCTGGCTATTCCCCCTGTACTGGACATTGTGGATGATGTTTTTACAGAGGCATCTCTCTCTCCTGATTCTTTTCCTCCTGCTCCTGTCAAACCGGATAGGTATTATAGGGTTCCAGATTCCCACAAATATCTTTTTAAGAATCCTTCAGCTGATCCAGAAACAATTTTTCAGGGCCCTAAGGGTGTTAAAGCGGCCTCTGCTAAGAATCCTATTCCCTCTGACCAAGAGTCCAGAGCCTTGGAAAGATGGGGCAAAAAAGTTTATACTTCTGCTACATTGTCTATTAGAGCTTTGAATTGTCAATTTCATATGTTAAAATATCAGCAATGAGATGAAAGTGCTTAAACCTTTGTTCACAATAAATGTTTAAACTTTTTGTTTTGGTATTTTTCTTTGGTGTCCTGGATTCCTGGATTCCTGGTTCATTTTGGTATATTATCAAAAATATCAGCAATACCTTTTGTCTGTGTTAAAGCAAAAGGTGTCTGCTGTTTCTGGTGGTGCAGACAATAAGGAATTACAGGATTTATTGCAAGCTACTGAGCAGGTGGGTAAACATACCCTGCACTGTGGTTCTGATTCTTTGGAGGCTTCTTGCAGGGCTGCAGCAACTAGCGCAATTATTAGAAGGTACACTTGGTTAAAGGAGCAAAGTTTGCCTGAGCAGGTTAAAGCAAAGCTTTTAGATGCCCCTTTGCAACACAATGTTTTGTTTGGGGCCAAAGCTGAGGAAGTATTGAAGAAAATGGAAGACAAAGCCAAATCTATGCAGACAGTTAAAGATTTTCTACAGGTACAACCCCCTAGATTTAGCAGGAATTGGCCAGCTAAACATTGGCCTTTCCGAGCTCAGACAGACCGCAGAGGGGCAGATACAGGCATTCCAGAGGTAGGGGTCAGGCACAGCCCCATTTCAGAAATAAGCAGTGGAGTGCCCCCTCTCCCAAGGGAGGGGAAGATAGGTCACAACCTTACAGGAAACAGTCATTATGACTCTCCCTTACTAGCTCCAGGGGCATCCCTCCTGGTTGCGCCTTTGGGAGGAAAAATCTCTCTTTTTTATCACAATTGGAGCCGCATAACCCAAGACAAATGGGTTCTGGACATAGTTTCAAGAGGTTACAGGTTTCATTTCCATACCTTGCCAAGATCAAATGGATGGCCAGATCTGCCAAAGCATCAATGGGCAGAGGCACAACGGCAATTTCGGTCCCTCATGGATAAGAGGGCCATAGGTTTGGTACCAGATTCAGAAATGGGGCAAGGGTTTTATTCAAGACTTTTCCTGGTTCCCAGGAAGGAAAACGCATGGAGACCAATCCTGGACCTTTCCGTATTGAACACCTTCCTAGAAATTCCAAAATTCAAGATGCTCACTCTGCAGCAGCTGCTGCCTATGGTGAGCAAGAATGCTTGGATGGTGACTTTGGACTTGAAGGAGGCTTACCTGCATATTCCCATACAGCAAGAGTGCAGAAGGTACCTGAGATTCAAAGCAGGCTCGAGGCATTACCAGTTCTCTGTGCTGCCCTTTGGCTTATCTACTGCGCCCAGGGTCTTTACAAAGTGCCTGGCACCAGTAATGGCATTTTGCAGACAGAAGGGAATTCAAATATACCCTTATATGGACGATTGTCTCATTCAAGCGGACGACAAGGAGACTTTACTTCAGCATCTAACATTTGTGCAGCATCTTCTCTTGTGCCTAGGGTTCATGGTGAACCTAAAGAAATCAAACCTGGTGCCCATGCAGCAAATTACTTTCCTAGGTGCGCTTCTGAGCACTACAACCCAGATGGCTTATTTGACACCAGACAAAAAAATGCAACTGGCTTCTTATTTCAAAAATCTGGCTTTAATGAGTCAGCTATCTGCAAGAAAAGTTCTGCAGGCTCTGGGTTACATGGCATCCTGCATTCTGTTAATACCATATGCAAGGCTGCATATGAGGAAGATACAGTGGTACCTCAAGAGTGTATGGTCTCAGCATTGCCACAGTCTGGAAACAGTGATCGCAATTTTGCCTTGTCTCCGGCAGGAGTTTCTTTGGTGGGCTGAGGCCTGTCTCCAAAACAAGGGGAGGCCTTTCTGTCCCATTCCAGCCAATCAAGTCATAATGACGGATGCATCGGATCATGCATGGGGAGCTCACATGCAAGGGAAATGTCTTCAGGGTGCCTGGACAGAGGACCAAATGCATCTGCACATAAATTTGAAGGAGATGCTAGCTGTACAGAATGCCCTGACAGCCTTCAAAGATCTTATTCTACTGGGGCAATTACTGATAAAGACGGACAACACTACGGTGATGTGGTACATAAACAAGCAGGGAGGCTCTCATTCTTACCCCGTGTGCAGATTGGCCATGGCTCTGTGGAACACAGCACTAGCCAACAAGGTGGACTTACTAGCTCAATTCCTGCCAGGAAAGGACAACACTCTGGTGGACAGTCTAAGCAGAACTCTTTTGGATCCACACGAATGGATGTTGGATGTTCGGATATTCAGGATGATAACGGAGGCATGGGGTGCCCGGACATAGATCTTTTTTCATCTCCCCAAAACCATCAACTTCAAACGTTCTGCACGAGGACCTACCACAAGCTAGCATGGAAAGTGGATGCTCTTTCATTCAGTTGGAAGCACCTCTCAGTATATGCTTTTCCTCCTTTGCCTCTTCTTCCTTGGGTACTTCTGAAAATCAAACAGGACAGACCGCGAATGATTTTACTGGCTCCTAACTGACCTCGGTAATTCTGGTATTCCACCCAGATGAACCTGGCTCAGGGTCCACCCTGGATTTTGCCACAACTTCCACATCTACTGTCTCAATGAGACGGCCAGATCTTGCACAGCCATGTCAAAACTCTGAATCTAGCAGCCTGGCGGATCCAGGGTCTTTAAACAGTTCTACCCTTACCAAACAGGTACTGGGTGTAATTCTTGAAGCTAGAAGGCCCAGCACCAGGAAATCTTATGCAGGTAAATGGAAAAGATTTTGCTCCTGGACTCAGGCCCAGGGTTTTGATTCTGCAGTTCCATACATTTCTCTGATTTTACAATACCTAACAGAGATGTTACATAAGGGCCTATCTTTTTCATCTATCAAAATTCATGCTTCTGCTATCTCTGCACATTACAATACGGATCCCCCAATCTTTTCTCATCCGTTACTTAAGCAATATATGAGAGGGGCGAAGAATATAAGGCCTCCTTTAAGAGCACCAGTTCCCACTTGGGATCTCAACTTTGTTTTGGAAAAGTTAACTTTATCTCCTTTTGAACCTGCAGCTTCCACAGATTTAAAGTTTTTATCATGGAAAACTGCTTTTCTTTTAGCCATTACCTCTGCCAGAAGAGTTTCGGAATTGCAAGCTCTCATGGCTGTAGAACCCTTTATTATTTTTCATCAGGACAGGGTGTCCCTGAGGACTAATCCCACCTTTATGCCTAAGGTGGTTTTGAAAGTAGCCTTGAATAAGACTATTCACTTGCCTACCTTTTATCCTAATCCTCAAAGTGAAGAGGAAAGTATTTTGCATTCTTTAGATATACACAGGCAGCTTCATTTTTACCTGGACAGGACCAAGATTTTCAGGAAATCGGACCAATTGTTTGTGGCTTATGCTTCTACCTCACAGGGGAGAGCAGTCACTAAGCAGACTATTTCTAAGTGGATTGCCCACTGCATCAAGTTCTGTTACTCTCATCATGGTAAGCCTGTTCCTGTTAATGTCAGAACACATTCTACCAGAGCTACTGCCACTTTGGCAGCTTTTCTCAGTGGAGTTCCTACCAGGGAAATCTTAGAAGCTGCAACTTGGAGTTATGTGCATACTTTTTCTAAGCACTACAATCTCCCTCTCTATTCTAAATCTAGGGCAAGTTTTGCCTCTGCAGTCCTGCAGGGTTTTGTGGCCGCCCCTTCTGTTCCTTCTCCATCCACCCTTTCTTAGCTTTGGGATTCAACCCTACAGTAATGACTGTAACAGTGAACCATGAAGAACATAGTACAGTTGTGTACTCTTACCATAAATGTAGATGTTCGAGTATGTTCACTGTTACAGTCTGCTACCTCCCTCCTGTCCCCTCTTTTGTTGTTCTTTGAGTGCTGTCTGTGTCTCCTTGACATTTCTTTTTTCTCTGAGGTATTTTTGCTGGTGATATTTGGGAATGTTCTGGTTTATGTTTGCTTATTCTTTTTGATTAAGCTTTTGGCCTTTATTTTTGGGCACCTGACATCTGGAGCAAGAAAAACTGGGGAAAATGGCATTGGCTGAGGTCTTTATACCCCTGGCGCACTGACGTCAGGGCAGGAGTGACTTCAGCCAACATCAGACCCGACTTCGGGACTCTGGCCGATTTAGGGCTGCTGCCAGCAGGAAGAACCCTACAGTAATGACTGTAACAGTGAACATACTCAAACATTTACATTTATGGTAAGAGTACACAACTGTACTTTGTCACTATTGTTTGAGAACTCGTCTTTAGTTTTTTCAGGAGTTAGCGAAGACTCTGAGTACAAAGATGAATAACATAGCTTTTATCCTATTTCTGGACACAAAGTTTACATTGATGTGCTGTGTTTATATACTTTTGGGCAATCTTGGATTGCTAAGTGAAAGCCGATTGTACATCAAAGTTTTGTATTTATTATTTATTTTATTTATTTATTTTATTTTATTTATTTATTTTTATTTTTATTTATTTATTTTACATTTTACATTAACTAACTGGTCTGGCTGGATACATGATACATTTCAGCAGAGCCCGGAGGAAAAGCTCCACTATCAGACTATAACTACAGTTTAAAAGTCACTATAAAAAAACAATAAAATAAATGACAAAAAAGCAAAAATAAATCGCATAGCATAGTGTTACTGGGCTAGTCTGACTAGATGTGATGTGTCATTTCAGCCGAGGGAGGAGGAGAAATTTGGGTTCAGTTATAGTTCTGTTTATTAAGATGAGACTATTTATTAGAAAGGAGAACTGTGACTTTAAATAATTCAACTTGTATAGCTGACATCATCCACCCTGTGTGCACAAGCACAGTTAGTCGACAATGAATGGACCAGGCTTCCAAAATAATCAAGTGTTGTATGTGAGTGTAATACGCTATCTTGGAGTCAGATATTTTAACCAATATGACTATAAAATATGGTTTTATAAGTGGATCTGAGGATCCGGCTTTATTTAAAGGTAGTTGTCACTATGGTTTGAGATTTGTCTTTGGCTATTTAGGAGCTAGCAAAGACCTTAAAACAAATAGCATAGTTTTCATCCTATTTTTAAATATGGTGTATGTTGATGTAGTGTGCTTTTATAATTTTTGGGCATTGTTGGACTGCTAAGTGAATGTTTAATGTACACAATAGTTTTGTGTTTAATTTGTCAGAAAGGTGAAATGTAATTTTAAATTGTCCAACTTATATAGCTGAAGTCATCCATTTTGCGTGCATACACACAGTCGGTTAACAATTGATGGATCAGGTGTCAGAAATAATCAAGCATTTTATGTGAGTATTTAACTGCATTGTATTGCTTTTGTTAGTTTATGTTAATGGTCTGAAGAAGCCGCATTCATGGTGAAAGTGCTAACCTGAAAATAAAACATTTTTTATATATTTTACTGAAGGGTACTTGGAGTTGTGCTTCGCTTTACTGTTGCTTTTACTTGCCTTGTTGCTTGCTGGTCACAACGGTATTGGTTTACCTGCTGGGTATTACTTTACTTTCTCTTAGTTTGCACAATAAAACTGCCTTTGAGTAAAGTTTGACTAGTGGTTTGGGCACCGTTAGGAGCTGGTAGTGAAAGATGGGAGCGAGCAATCACTCACTATCAACTCACCCATCCTGGGCTGACAGAGGTGGCTCTGTCTCACCACTTGGGTGGCACTGCCAGTGTGCATGCACATAAATCAAGAGAGTCTACACAGGCATATTGAAAAAGTGAAACTCAATGAGCCACAGCAAGGGAGAGTGTTCCTTCAAGGGACAAGGAGGCCACATTACTAGACTGGTAAGCTGGGTTTTCCCCACCACCTTTCACAACAGGTGGAACAAATGGGTTAATGAGGCACCCTAAATGAAAACCAAATTCATAAATTCCAACGCCTTGGATCAACTTATCCACACCCCCACCAGTGGCAACAATATCCTAGACCTGGTAATTTCCAACATGGCCGACTGGTGTTCCACACTAGAGGTCAATTCCTTATTGGTCAGATCCAAACACAAGCTAATCACCCTAACATCCACATCCCTCCCCCACCCCTCATTAGGGAAACCACCGTAAAAACTTTCTCCAAAGCCAACTTCACACTTCTTAAGACAGAATTGGCAAACTTCACAACACCCATGCAGACAGACAATAGAGGTACGACTGCTGAATCCTACACAAATGCACTTTATAAGCACTTACACGAGTGCATGGATCGTGCTTTCCTTAACAGAACCAAAATGCTATCCTCCAAAAAAGGAAGCCAATCTGGTGGTCCCCTGCCATAAACAAACTCTACAACAGAAGAAAGAAACTATTGCAAAAAAGAGTAAAATCCCATGATTGAAGGAACTCCCTGGTCAGCCTTAGTAAGAAGCTAAGATCCTCTCATAAAATCCTCCAAACCTAGTTACGAAAACAAAATCGCCACTAATTCTAAAGACAACCACAAAGCATTCTATAGCTATGTCAAGAATCTCAATGGCAACACTCAGATCTGCTCTGAGTTACAGCACAATGGCACTAAATATACAGAACCAACTGATATTGCCAACATCCTGGCAGATAGGGTCAGTGCTAACTTTACGCCCCCTTCACCCCGTAAAAGGCCCATCTCTATACCGGAAGAATGCAACGTTCCTGTAAACACGGCTGCACAGGTAAAGACCACACTCTCCAAAGCAAAGAACACAGCATCCATGGGACCTGACAACATCCCAGACTGCATTCTACATGAACTACAGAATGAACTGGCACCCCACCTAAGCACCATGTTCAGTCATAGCCTCACCTCAGGCTTTGTGCCCACTGAATGGCACACAGCGATGGTTATCCCACTCCACAAAGGGGTAGCCACCACGTACCCTGGGAACTACCACCCCATTAGCCTAATGAGCCTGGTCTGCAAGGCCATGGAAAGTATCTTCATGGAACTTATAAACAAAGACATTGGTAATCTTCAAACTCTGGACCTCACACAGTTTGGTTTTGTAAAAGGCAGATCATGTCTTCTAAACCTGATAGACTTCTATGAAGCAGTCAACAAAGCTGTAGATGAGGGTAAGGTGGTTTACATAGCCTATCTAGATTGCGCCAAGGCTTTTGACACCATCCCCACTCTGGAATTATAGATAAACTCACTAAACTAGGTATATATCCACATGTCACAAGATGGGTTGCCAACTGGCTCACTTACAGAACCCACACTGTGAAAGTAGCAGACTCCAAATCTGACTTCAGACCAATGACAAGTGGAGCACCACAGGGTTCAGTCCTGGGTCCTCTTCTGTTTGGTATCGACTTTTCTGAAGTACAGGCTAACACAGAAGGTCTTTGGCTAATGAAGTTTGCAGATGACTGCAAACTAGGAGCCATAATCAAAACTCCTAATGATATGGACATCCTACAAAAGGGCCTCACTGAGACAGATGCCTGGTGTCAAAGCCATGGTCTAATGCTCAATGCCAAAAAGTGCATTGTCATCCCCTTTGCTAAAAACTCTGTACCCATGAGCTCCCACATAGGTGATAGTCTACTTAACACCAAAAGTGTGATAAGAGACCTTGGGACACAGGTGGACAGTAGTCTCTCCTTTGATAATCACATCACCACAGTAGTCAGGAAATCCTTCTACATGGCACACCTCATCACAAAAGGTTTCTCATCCAGGATAAAAGAGGTCATTGTTCCCCTCTACTCGTCACTCATTAGACCCATTATAGAGTACCTCACAAGACATCTACAACAACTGGAAAGGTAACAAAAATACCTCACAAAGAGGATAATCGGCCACAAACAGATGCCCTATGCAGACCGTCTGAAAAAACTCCAGCTTTACTCCATCACATATCACCTACTCAGAGGCAATCTCTGCATAACATACAAAGCTATGCCAAACCCAGAGCTATTGGACATGCTCCACTTAAAGAAATTCCAATCCCTCCAAGCTACATGCTCTAGGGACCTAAACCTTGTCACCACAAGAAACAGAACGTGCTGGAGGGATAGATCCCTGTCCCAGAGACTTCCCATACTCTGGAACAAACTACCTATCTATATCAAACAAAACTCCTCATTAGCACTCTTCAAGAAAAATCTTGATGATTGGATGGGAAATAGGAAATTCGCCCCAGGGATCACCTCTGCTCAATAGGGGCACAGGAAAATAATTTTCTTGGGTGGCGAAAGGCAGGGTACCTTTTTGGCTAGGCTTATATAGGCGCTAGGGCCAATAGCCTAGTACCTACCTATGAACCTATAAGATTTTTGCTTAATGTGGTGCCTGGAACTTATAACCTCATGAAACGAATGAGCAGCTAGATAAAGGTAATTGGGCCATTGGGCAAGACTGGAGAGGAATTAAAAAATGTCCCTCAAGTGAGAATAACTGTTCTTGCAGTATTCCTAAACCTAAATTCGTATGCGCAGATCTTCAAATTATACAGTTTGAAACAATTCATTGTGGAATGATATGTATTTAAAACATGGGGAAAAGTAATCTCTTTGGAAGGGGGTTGTTATTGCTATCAAGCTGTTTACTGATTAAACACCACCATTCTTTTTGTTTCTAGTACAATAGTTTTAGACATAATGAACTAAAACTGATTAAGACATATTCTGAATATAAAATAATACTATTTGGGATCAGATGTGTTAATTTTATAGAAATAATCAAAGACATCAACACCAGGGATGAAACCTTGTCTGAGAAGTTTCACTATTCTGTTATAGAGAGTGCAAAAGCTTCTTTCCTAGATACTAGGAGTACCATTGTTTTTCTCTCCCTCCCTGCAACTGACCGTTAGCTACCACCAACTCCTCTCCTGAGTCTACTAGACCCACCTTCACCTCCACTGGGCTCAACCCAACCCACAGAGGAGATCAAGGATGCTGGTGCATTATCATAATGCTGCCAAAGAGTGTGCCCTAATCCCATCCTGCCCTGAGGTAGATTTGGAAATTCTGCAATCATTGCCTTTGGGGGATGCATGTGCACCTCAGCTCATAAGCAGTCTCCAGACCAAGCAGTATACCTCTTGCAATGCACAGCCCACTATCCTTTTAAAGCTACTATCTCAGTAAGCCTTAGCAGCCTCCTATCCCCCCCGCCCCCAAGGATGAGCAAGCCAGCATCGGTCACTCACTCCCAGCCTCCCCTGATTGATCCCTCTGGTCAAAATTGTTATCTGGGACACAGTAAAGGCTTTATCTCTCTGCAGCATTAGGATATTTTTATTCTATTTTTCATCATACAATGACATCTATCTATTTATCTGCCTATCGATCAATCTATGTGTCTGTCTGTCAGTTTGTCTGTCTATCTCTCTCTCTCTGTCTGTCTGTCTTAGTTTGCTACAAAGATTTCACCCACAAATTAAAGCTCAGATCCAAACATTCACCAGGGGACAGTTACTATCAAATTACTGTTGTAAGACAGCACTAATGTTTTTTTTTTAAATATTCCCTTCCTACTACACACAATTCAAAATGGCAGGACTTGCATACATATTCCTCATTTATTAATTTTGATTTATTATTTTAAAGTTTAATTCAACAAGTATTTAACAGACTCTACACTCAGGTTCAATTTCTGCGCAGAAGTATAACCTTCGTCTGAAATAAAATAACTGCTTTTATGTTCACCCATTTTACAGAATATAAAAACTGACTATACCAACCAGAATAATGAATAAGAAAAAAAAATGATCTTACTAGCCTGAGTAGATGAACAATTGTACTTAATCTTTATATAGAACATGCATTTCATTTTTAATTAATTATTTGTATTTATTAATCTGGGTAGAGCACTGTTCTGTATGGGATTTTTCCAGAATCAGCCGAGATACTGAAATTATACTATTGAAAATAAGTAATATTTACTGTAGCTTTTCAGTTTATATATTGTTATAATTGTAAGATGAACAGACATCTACTGAATTTACATTAATTTGTGGAAGTATAGTGGACCCACTATGAGCTCAGTATTGCTTTTTATTTTAACAATATTCTTAGGGAATTAAGTCCTTTCATTTTCCTAGAATGTATGTGCCTGTACTTTGGGGGTGCAGGGGTACAAGCTTAGGAGTTCTCCTTGGGATCAATCACAGCATATCTGGCATGGCATATTTAGAAAAATATCTCTCTGGAATGAATACTGAAGCAGTCTTAAATCTGATAAGCATTATTCACTGTCCTTCACACTCTCCCTTATATGCTCAGTAGTTAAACTATATCTGAGGGGGTTCATAATGACTTATTTAACAAAAGTTGTTGAATGAACAGTATTATGAAAAAAATTCACTGCGAGGGGCTTTTTTAGGGGACAAGCCCTATCTGCACAGCCTACACCCCTGAATTTATATCTATGTATCTATCTATATATAGATAGATAGATACATAGGCAGATGTAGATATCTATATAGCTATATAGATATAGCTATAGCTATACTAACTTCATGGGCCCTCAGCAGTGCGAAAAACTGCATAGTCGCTGTTTGCTGAAATTGGCTTTCAACAAAGTTTAGATACATAGATATAGCTATCTATATATGTATATCTATATATCAATCTCTCTCTATATATAATGTGTGTGTGTGTGTGTGTATATATATATATATATATATATATATATATATATATATATGTGTGTGTATATATATATATATATATATATATATATATATATATATATATATATATATATATATATATACATAGATATATGTGGATATCGCTATAGCTATACTGACTTTATGGGCCCTCAGCAGTGTGAAAAACTGCATATTTGCTATTTGCTGAAATTGATCATAATATTGTCTATTGAACATATCAAATTCTCGAGATGATCCAGTCTTACTTACCTGATGCAGCAATCAGATTGTGCCCCCTTTCAAAATGATGTACAAAATGACAACCTGTATTTCTTATGGTTTTATCAAACAGTGAGAGAATGACAGCATTGCACAGAAATGTTCAAGTCTGGAAGTGTGATCATCAGGACTAATAACTTATCTCAGCTATCTCAAAGAATACACAGACTATAGGTATAACAGCATCATACATCTCTGCTGTATAACCATTCATGTTACAATATATCAGATAGCACTATTTGACAATGCAAGGTATATTCAGACTTGTATATGTTCATACAGTCATATTTTTTCATTTAAAGCAATGTCCTCTGTTGGACTGGAGTTGCTCCCTCTTGCTGAAATAAAATATTACAAAGCCAGCAATCTTTCTCCAAGCGCAGTCTAAGAAACTGATCTCACCTCTTTTAGTCATATTGACAGCCAAAAGAGTGTATTGTTTTACGCAGTATAACTAATGACTATGCAGAATACACGACTGTAAACATGCTGCTTCTTTTATTCTGTCTGACATGATTCATTTAAAGAAGTTTGACAGAATAATCATTCTGTCTTCCATGCTATGATGCATTAGGAGGTGATGGGGTTGTTCCTGCTTAATTCACATATTTCTCATGATGCCTTAAGCTAGAAAGTTTGTAATTGCCTTTGTAAATCAAATTTTGTAGTTTGATAAGGGTTATGAATAGGTCTTCTAATTTTGACAGTAGTGAATAGGCCCTCTGTGTTTCTGATCAGGACCATTTGCTTTCTTTATCTATGTCATATTTCCTAGTCCGAGGAACATCTGGACTGTTAGAATCACAAGTTCAATCAAAGTTAAGAATATTATTCGTCATTAACTGTCTTACAGTTTATGTTATTCAATGCAGTATTTTTCGTATTAGTGTATGTAGTTTTGCTAGGAAGCTGAATAAAAACTACAGACCTGATAATTAATCCAGATAAACTGAAGAACCAATATTCTTACACGGAAACTCGATCAGTCCAAATCAGTCCAACCAAGGAACTTCTCAAATATACCATTTATTAGACACACAATTCACAATTGTAGACAAGTTGACCTAGGTTTTGTCTTGAACTTATACAGACTTCATCAGAACTAACACATCATACTGAAAACACTTCCCTTTATAACACTCCCAGGTTAATTGATTAATTACACTCCCACAAAATTAAAGACACATACCCATCAGACCACACATATACCTAAAAACATATATAAGCTAAAACCATGAATAAAAACATACTATAATATTACATAAATATAAACATATAAAAATATGTAAGATGAAATCAGTACAAAATGAATAATAAAATAATTTGATTTGTTAATCCAACAATATAAGTTACAAAATGTCTAGATAAAAACAAATTTTATGGCAGAAATTTTAGCCCAGTATATATCTTAACTTTAGTAATGGGGCTAAACTAATATGGTCATTAATTCCAGGATAACTAGTAGCATTTAACCTTATTTGCCACTTAGTTTCGCTAATATCTAAATGGACATCCAATATATGCCCTTGATTATCCTTAATAACTTGCTGAATAATACAAAATTGGAATTTGTGACCTATATTTATCTTAATATGTCTTGCCAGTGCATTAGTATTTTTCATATGTTTAATGTCCAGCAAATGCTCCCCTATCCTTTCTCTAAGTGTACGACAGGTTTTTCCAATATAAAACGCCGGACACTGATTGCACTTAGCTAAATACACCACATTTCTGCTATAGCAACCATAATGTCTACTAATAAATATAATTTCTTTCCCTAATTTAATCCTATTTCCTGATGTAAGAATATACTTGCATTAATTACATCTGCCACACTTAAAATTCCTAACCGGCCTACAAGACCTAGATGTCAATTTTAACTTACTACCCTCTAATAGATTTTTAAAAGATCTATCCTTTCTATATACATTAATAGGAGAGGCCCTTAATTTACTATATACACTAGTATCTAATTTCAATAAATCCCAATTCTTCTGTATTATCCTCACCATAGATTCCATGTCACAATTATATGTGGTTATAAAAAACAAACCTTCCTTAATTTTATTTTCCTTTTTCACTTCAAATTCAACCAACAACTCACCTATGTCTGTACCATTTTTTAATATGGGCTGATAAATCCCTCCCTTTCTTTTATCTATAATCTCCACCTTAATAGCTTGTACCAGGGTCTCGGGGTAACCTCTTTTCAAAAACATTCCTGTATTAAAATCTAGTTCCTTTTCAAAATTTAAGTAGTTATTAACCATTCTGGCAGCCCTGACCATCTGCCCTTTAATTATAGCCCTTTTCTGGTGGTCAGGGTGCCAGCTCTGATATTCCAAATAAGAATTCGAAAAGGTAGGTTTTCTATAAATATTTGATATAAGACTCCTTTTATCATTATCAACTGTCAAATGGACATCTAAATAATTTATTTCAGTATAACTATAAACAAAGGTAAATTTTAAAAAATCGACCGAACTGTTAATATATTCCAGGAATGCTTCCAACCTCTGAATGTCACCATCCCAAATTATAAAAATATCATCCAAAAATCGCATATATTTCTGGATGAATTTATTAAAATCACTTTGAAATACATATTCTTGTTCCCAATAGGACATAACATAATTTGCATAAACGGGGGCACACGCTGCCCCCATTGCTACTCCAGTAGCCTGCTTATAGTAGCTGCCCTCAAAAAACAAAAAATTGTTGGTTAATACCATGTCCATAAGGGATACAAAAACATTTATTTGATCCTGATCAAATGACCCTATCTTATTTAGCTGATTCTCCAACCATTCTAGCCCAATATTATTAGGAATCACTGAATATAAATTACAAACATCAATAGTAAGTAAAATAGTTGAAGGGCCTATTCTCACATCATTTAGTTGGGATAAAAAATGCCATGAGTCCTTAGTAATGTAATTGAACATTTTTAACCCCCCTTGGAGATGAAAATCTAAATATTTACTTATAAAGCAAGTTTTATTCTGATAATTACACTGAATCAATTTTTGGAATGATGTTTTTTTAATAAAAAGTGTTGTAACTATAAAGGGGATTGCACTGATTAATAAAGAATAATGGATATAATTTAGGAATGTTATAGTGAGGGGTATGCCTGTTTTACCTCTCGCTGTAACCATTTCCAATTCAGAGGCAGCTCTACCACAGAGCTGTACCACAAAGAGGTGCAGCACCGCTGTAGGCTGTCTCTGTAGCCTGCTGTAAATGCTAAAGAGGCATTCGGGGGAGTGGCCTATGGTAATTAGCCATGTCTTCTTCCTCCAGGAATGCCTGTGGTAAGGCATTTATGCAGCTGAGCAATTTTAATGTTACATTAGGAGGCTATGTTAATAAACACAGCTAAAAACTCATGTTCTCCCACTGAATTCAATGGGCCAGATCACATAAGAGGTAAGTGCTGGGGGAATTTAGTAGGAAGGAAGAGGTGGAGCATGTGTGTAAGTGTGTGGCTGTGTGTGTGAGTACATGCAGAAGGATGAGTGGCCTCAGGTGTGTGTGTGTGTGTGTGTGTGTGTGTGTGTGTGTGTGTGTGTGTGTGTGTGTGTGTGTGTGTGTGTGTGTATGTGTGTGCGTGCGTGTGAGTGAGTGTGTGTGCATGTGTATGTTTGTGTATGCATGGGTGATTGCAGTAGGAGGGTTAGTTAGGGGATAGGTCTGTGTGTACATGTATATATGTATGTATGCATGTATGGGTGAATATGTGAATGGGTCTGTGAGTGTGATCAGGTGGGGGTACTGTGTGTGTGTGTGTGTGTGTGTGTGTGTGTGTGTGTGTGTGTGTGTGTGTGTGTGTGTGTGTGTATGTGTGTGTGTGCGTGTGTGTTTGTGTATGCATGGGTGGTCGCAGTAGGAGGGTTAGTTCGGGGATAGGTCTGTGCAAGTGTGAGTGTGTACATCTATATATGTATGCATGCATGTATGGGTGAATATGTGAATGGGTCTGTGAGTGTGATCAGGTGGAGGTACTGTGTGTGTGTGTGTGTGTGTGTGTGTGTGTGTGTGTGTGTGTGTGTTTGTGTATGCATGGGTGGTTGCAGTAGGAGGGTTAGTTCGGGGATAGGTCTGTGCAAGTGTGAGTGTGTACATCTATATATGTATGTATGCATGAATGGGTCTGTGAGTGTGATCAGGTGGGGTACTGTGTGTGTGTGTGTGGGGGGGTTGTCATACCTCTGCACTTTCCCTAAACTAATGAGGAAATCCTGTAATATTAGGAAGCAAACTAAACACTGGGACACTATTTATATTGTACCCGAAATGCTGTTAAAAATCTAACAGAACAAGTTTTTCAGTATGAAAGATGTGAGGCATGGAGGGAAGGGACAGTAGACACCAGGGATACTATTTATATTGTGCCCTAAAGGCTCTTAAAAGATTCAAGTCCTTGTACCAGTGGCACAAACAGCTATGTAGGAGTGCTTTAATCTCCTACACCATTCCTTGTACCAGTGGCACAAACACAAAGAGCTGTGTAGGAGTACTTTAATCTCCTACACTATTCCTCGTACCAGTGGCACAAACATAAACAGCTGTGTATGGGTGCTTTACTCTCTTACACTATTCCTTGTACCAGTGGAATAATCACAAAGAGCTGTGCAGGAGTGCTTTAGTCTCCTACACTATTCCTTGTACCAGTGGCACAAACACAAAGAGCTTTGTAGGGGTGCCTTACTCTCTTACACTATCACTAGATGCAAGGGATGCTTTTGCATATTACTTTTAGTTTTAAAACAAAGTAAAAGGAAGGGGAAGAGACTCAAACCATGTACCTTCAACACACACCCCAGGTTCTAAGACCCACACTAGACACCAGATATACAGTGAACGTATCACCTTAAAACACTCTATGCTAATAGAAATGGATTTGTGTTACACTAATATCTAGCATTATTCACTTGACTAGAAAGGTCCATGAGTTATGAGTGAAAGGGCATGTATTAGAGGCAATATCAGTATCTTTCTACTTTTAAACTATTACTTGGACTCATAGATTAGACAGGAGTCCCCATGGACTATGATGTTCACAGATGACATTGTGATCTGTAGTGAGAGTAGGGAACAAGTGGAGGAGACACTGGAGGGATGGAGATATGCTCTAGAGAAAAGAGGAATGAAGGTCAGCAGGACTAAGACAAAATATATGTGTGTGAATGAGAGAGAGGATAGAGGAATGGTGAGGATGCAAGGAGTAGAGGTGGCAAAGGTGGATGAGTTTAAATACTTGGGGTCAATAGTTCAGAGTAATGGCGAGTGTGGAAGAGAGGTGAAGAAGAGAGTACAGGCAGGATGGAGTGGGTGGAGAAGAGTGCCAAGAGTGATTTGTGACAGACGAGTACCTGTAAGAGTGAAAGGGAAGGTGTACAAGAGGGTAGTGAGACCAGCTATGTTATATGGGTTGGAGACTGTGGCATTGACAAAAAGGCAGGAGTTTGAGCTGGATGTGGCAGAGTTAAAGATGTTAAGATTTGCACTGGGTGTGACGAGGGTGGACAGGATTAGAATAAGTATATTAGAGGGTCAGCCCAGGTTGGTAGGTTTGGAGACAAAGCCAGAGAGGCAAGATTACGTTGGTTTGGACATGTGCTGAGGAGGGATGCTGAGTATATTGGAAAAAGATGCTAAGGATGAAGCTACCAGGTTTCAGGAAAAGAGGAAGGCCTAAGATAAGGTTTATGGATGTGGTGAAAGAGGACATGCAGGTGGTTGGTGTGACAGAGCAGGATGCAGAGGACAGGAAGAAATGGAAACAGGTGATCCTCTGTGGCGACCCCTAATGGGAACAGCCGAAAGAAGATGATGATGACTTGGACTCACAGAACAAAATTAATAGAGCAACAAGTGCAGCATCACAATGTACGTTATGAACAATCAGAAGAATAAAACTCTAATAGCTGGCATTGCTGACTGATTGCAAGGATCTATGATTTACAAGATAGGAACAAAAATAAGAAGATACATCAGGGATGTTCAGCTCATGGGCAGGTAAGAGGTATGTCAGTGTATTTGTGGCCATCTGAATGTGTGCAGGTAGGTGGGAGAGGGATGAGAGGGTCCCATGTGTTAAAGCAATGCATGGGCCACCAAAGTTCTTTCAGCCAGAAAGTGTTGAATTGCACTTGAAATAAGAGGAAATTTAGAGACATGCAAATTAGCTGATAATGAAATCATTCCTCATTATGCATAATATATTTGTAAATTGAATTTTGTATTGCTTCATAAAAAGTCCATATTGGCTGCAGCTCTTACCGCCGGCAATGGGGTTTGTGGGGATTCAGAAGGGTTACCTCGAGGGGTAAACCCCTTTTACTTCTCATGGTAACCTTTAATGATTCACAGACAGCTCTACTGCAGTGCTATAATGTAAGGAGATGAGCATTGTGGTGGGCTGTCTCTGTGGTCTGTCACAAATGCTAACTAGGTATTCCAGGAGTGTGGTCTGTGCTAATTAGAAATGTGCTCTCCCCAGAATTACCTGTGGTAAAATATTTATACAGCTAAGCAATTCAGAGAAGTTTGTGTTCACCCATTACTTTCAGTGGGTGAGATTGCTTTAGAGATAAGTGCCAGGAAGTTTAGAGGACAGGTAGAGTTGGGTGTGTGTGTGTTTGCTTGTGTGTTTATGTATGGCTGCATGTCTGAGTGTATACATAGATATTTGTCTGTGCGGGTGTGAGTTTATGTCTGTCTGTGACTGTGTATCTGTCAGGGTGGTTGCAATAGGGGCTTAGTTAGAGGATAGTTAGAGTAGGTGTGTGTGTGTGTGTGTGTGTGTGTGTGTGTGTGTGTGTGTGTGTGTGCATGCATGAGTACATGAGTGAAAGGCTGAGTGTGTTCATGAGTGTGGTTGGGTAGGGTGTGCATGAATGTGTGAATGTGTGTGTGTGTGTGTGTGAGGAGGCAGGTGTCATAGCACTATCATCCCCTAGACTAACCAAACAAATCCAGAAATATTGGGGGGGGGGGTACAAGGGATACCTGAATGTTAATCTCACAACACTTTTGCATAACAAAAGACCTATGCCGGGGGGGCACTACACATCAGGGATATCTAAAAGTTAATGAAACAACATTTTTGCAGCATAAATGACATATGGGCGAGGGAATGCTAGACTCCAGGAATGTAGAAAGTAAGATATAATACACTTCAAACCCTGTACCTTTGGCACAGAACCTACCCTTTATTATGGTGTTAGCCCTCTGCATCACCACTAGACAACAGGGAACCCTGTTAACATATTACCTTAAGTCACTGGGAAAAAATTAAGATAAAGAAAAAGGGATAGGGAGTTTCAAAGTCTGTACCCTTGTTATAGGCAGCAGCTTAGAAAGCCTAAACTTTAGTCCTTTACGCCAACTGAGGAGGGTTGGATAACAGCCAATTCTAAATCCGTAAGAACTTTAGAAATTGTACTGATCCATGAGTTACAAGGGATAGAGCAAGTATAAGAAGCAACATCAGGAACATTCTGTAAAAATCAAGAAACAGAGTATAAAGGATTAGTCCAGATAAAATCACTTTAGCTAGCAGATGTAGCAGGCTCTGTCTCTGAAGTCCTCCTTGTGGGAGGAAAAAGATGCCTTGTTGATGTTTCAAGTAGTTTATTCAATTAAATGGGCACTTTAGAATGAAAATACTCGTCCATCTACCAACTTGTCTGAATAAACAAATTGAAACTTCAACACGGCATCTTTATTCCTCCCACAGGGAGGACAACTAAAAGAAATCTACAAAATCTGCTAGCTGAAATGATTTTCAGTGGACTAATCCCTTACACTCTGTTTTTCTTTAGTCCTCTCACCCTCTGGGTCACAGGTGGGATACCAGTCCTGACTCAAGCTTTTTTGGATTACTTTGCATTCTGTAAACTCAAGGCAGTTGAGAGGTTTGGGGGTGTCTGTGTGTGTGTAGGGGGGCGAGGGGTTGCCATATCTGTACATGGCCAAGCTAAGGCTTTGAGACAAAGCCCGGACGAACTCTAGATGACACCAGGGAGAAGATTTAAAGTATTACATGGACTCATTTAAAAGGTTAACAGTGCAACAAATCTAGCATCACAATGCACTCTGTGTAAAATAAAAAGAATGAAACTCTAATGTCTGGCATTACTGCCTTATTGTAAGGATCTATGATTTATAAGGGCAGGAGCAAAAAGAAGAAGATACATTTGAGACATTCTGTCAGGTACAGGCAAGAGGTAGGTTAGAGTGTGTGTGTGTGTGTGTGTGTGTGTGTGTGTGTGTGTGTGTGTGTGTGTGTATGTGTGACTATATGAGGGAGGATGCCAGTGCCAGTGAGATGCATGGGCTGCCCGAGATCCTTACCACTGAGAGGTATTGATTTGTACTAATGGTAATTAAGGGTGATTCAGAGACATGCAAATTAGACAGTAATGAGATCTTCCCTCATTGTTGCTAATATGTCTCTAAATTGCATTTTTGCAATCATGGCTGCAGCTCTTACCCCCTGAGGCAGGGTTCTTTCTGAAACTCAGAGACAGACTTCATGCAGAAGGAACTCAGCTAAGAACCCAAACTGTGCAAAATGTTATTGTGGTACAGCAATACTACTCATCATACCTCTGTGTCCATTTTTATTCTTTTTTAAATAACTGTGTGTTTATATTTTAATGTAATTACTCTGTTTCATTTAAATCAGAGTTCTTTCCATTAACAAATACTGCAAACTGCTTAACCATCTAAGATTTATAAATAATGCAGGTTCGTAGCATCAGACTGAGTATATAATTCACTTTTAAATGTAAGATATTTGTGCATACCTTTTCCTTGAATTCATCAACATACAGTTCAGTCGGATCATTTTCTTTTCTCATTCCATCAGGTTACCAGCAGACTTGGTAGCAACTTCCGCCATATTTTAATGTATGGCTTTTCAGGTGTCTTGTCTAAGCTTTTACTGCTGTCTAAGGGTTATCTCAAACGATTTATGGTCATTTCTAGCAAACAGTTTTATGATGAACTAACTGCATTAATCAGAGCACCATATTAGTGAAAGTTATGTTTAAAAAACTGCTAAAATGATTAGTCACTGTCACTATACTGCTCTGGATTTTACACACATCCATTCCATACTTCACTGCCTAAGTTATACTGTTTGCCAGCCTGTCCATATGAAGCTTTAATTTACCTAGTATAATGATTGTTAACATTCATCAAGCTTATTAAGCACATTTCTAAGAGAGATATCTCATATGTAGCATCTCCAATGTTTGTATGTAATATTTTTTTACTTGTTTTATGTCATATTCTATCTTAATCAAATAAGACATGCTCAGACTTTCACTACCGGGTTTTTTAGCCTCTAGCAATAACAGAAATCTCATCAGCAGTTCTGTCAGTTTTATTTTTATTGTTCACTTATTTCTTTGTTGACTTGATTGTTGGATTGATCCTAATGGAACATTTTTAGTCATTACCTGCCTTTTCTATCTCTCATTGATCCATTAAAACCTAGTGATGCCTCCAGGTGTTTCTCTAGTTACATCCTGGTGACACCTGCAGACATCTAATATTGCCTGTTTATATTCACATTAACAGTTCCAAAACAATGCTGCATATAAGTTATCGAAAGGTTTAATCTTAAAGGTTACATAATGGACAATGCAACTGCATTAATAACTGAGCTCTGTCTACTACAAGTAAACAAATATTAATTGTTGTTCATATAGTATTTATTTTTATTGTTATGACTTTCATGGGCCAGATTCCATAAATTTTGCAGAATGTAGCTCATTACTCTGATATTAGCGGAAAAGTTGCATATAACTATGTACTACGTGAATATGCCACAGTGAACATCTTGGCACGCAATGGAGTATCTCATTAGTAACAGCTCATATATCCAAGTAGCTAAGTGGTTAGAGTTATGGCCTTATGTACAGTAGATGCAGGGTTTGAATACATGGAAGGGAAATTGTTTAAACCTCAGCACTGAAATAAATAGGACATGCTGGAGGGACAGATTCATAACCCAGAGGCTCCCTTCACTCTGGAATAAAATCCCAGTCCAGGTTAGGCAGAGTCCCTCATTGACTCTCTTCAAGAGGAATCTTGATGAGTGGATGGGAGATCGTAGGTTTACCCCGGGTATCACTTCTGTGTCACTGTTAGACAGAGGCACAGTATACTAACCTCGAAAAAGGGCATAGCAAAATTAATTTAAAATGGGTGGCGAAAGCCAAACACACTCTGGCTAGGCTTATAAATGCCCTAGGGCAGATAGCCTAGTATGAACCTATGAACCTATGAACCTATAATTTATCAGTCACAGTTACTCCATAAGTAAGGAAAAATTACTGTCAAAGTGTGATGTATATTAACAACATTATGGAAAGAATCTCACAATCTAAGTAGCCTGGCATTCAGAAGTATATATCTATAACAGAATCTCTCTAATAAGCTTACAGACAACTGTAAAATATCTGCGTAACTCCATTATTATGAAAGCATGCTAACTATCACCTAACAATTTTGATGGAATCCGTAAATTTTTTAATAAAAAATAAATGAAGGTGAAGGGCCATCATGGCCACATCACCACAGCTAATATAAGCTAACACTGGATGTGGGACATGTGTGGGGAACACAGGTAATGCACACATCCAAAGAAATTGAGAGATAGAATGGGGCATAGGTGAAGAAGAGTGACACACAATAAGTAAGTTGAAATAGGAAAATATGAATGGAAGTTAGAGGGACATGGGTATTTTTTGTGGGAATTGGCCCCATTTTTTTAAGAACTGATGGAAAGGTAAATATAGAAAAAGAGGGGGAGAAGGCCATCACAGCAGGTATACTCACAGAACAAATATCATAACACATGACAGACAAAATTTGGAAAAAGAAACAGCAATGACAGGACATTTACACAGATGGTGCACTGCACAACATGGGCAATGGAAAATTGCTAAACAGAGTGGGGATGAATACCAGCCACAGTGAAATGCTGAAAAATCATATCTACCTATGCAGTCTTACATTATGACATGTTACAAACTGTGTGACAGTCATACCTGGATGTGTATGACCAAAGGTAGATGTGTGTTGCAGGATAATAAACAGATATCACAGTATACATTGGATAAATAAACCCATATTCATGTAGTCTGTGCAGTGCAAGTGTAAGCGAAGCAGTTAAACAGATGAGCAAATGCAGATCTTGGAATGCTAGATAATTCCAGAAGAGGACAAAACAGAACTTCAACCATTCATGTGAATGGGGAAACAACCAAGCACAGTGCCAAACAGCAGTACTGGAGCAAAGCAGCAAACTGGCTGCTGCTTACACAAGTAGGTGTACACAACCCAAACAAAAGTGTAACAGAATGCATATGTCACATGCATATCCCATGTCACAGGCAACACACAAATGTAGGCGTATATGTATGACTGTCAGTGGCGTAACAGGAACTTACATGAAAGCAATGCCAATACACATGCACACACCAGTGACATGTAAGAATAATATATGTTCACAAATCTAACAGTACATCTGTATAAAAAATATCAGGTTGTGCACATGAATGTCCACAACGTATACACATGTATAATGAGAACAAGGATGTATTGCAAGCAGTAGCCAGCAACTTGTACACATATGTCCTGCATCTGTATAATAGACATAGAGTTGACCTTCTAAACAAAATAATATGTGACAGTGGACAATAATTCCAACAAAGGAATTTATCTCTGCAAGATATATTACATACCTACAAAGGTGTAAGGCAAGTGGACAACATGGGCCCGCATCAAGGAAAACAACAATAAAGCAGGACAACAAGGTAAGGCTACACATTGCAAATAAATGTGTACACCACATAGGGTGCTGTTGAAGCCAACTCAAAATATATTTAAGCAAATAAATATATGTCACATGGGCAGTCTGCATTGCTGACATCAACAAAAATGGGCATGAATAAGTAAGTCACACACACACACTATTGTGCAATTGTAACATCAACAGCAAGCTAAGAATCTGAATCACATACACATGTACGTCCTACCAATGTGGAATAGACACCTGCAGTTATATGTCATTACTGAGCAGAAGACAGTCCTGTGAGCAACATTATAGCATATCAATGTTAAGTCAGTGAATGCTCACATGTCAAAGGTACAATGGTAGTTCACTATTGATCAGACTATGTGCAGAGACATGAACATAAATCATTGAATATGTACTCAATTTGCCAAAAGATGTGACTTTCTGTGAATAATGGATGGATATGGAACTATAACACAAGCCAAAGACAGCATACTGAATTGTTACTGAAAAAAATGATCACTACCACAGTGTATACATGAATGCAGTCAGTAAAGGAGGACTGCCAATATGTGTGACATAAATTTATATGACCCAACATGGCATCAGCATTGCCAACACATGCCATACAACATGCCATCATGCCATTGGTACAGCATGACATCTGTCATCCAAAACACATGGGCAAGAATGTGTCCTTCTGTTGCACATACATGATATGGCAATATAAAAAAATCATAACCATACCACTATGATAGTACTGGACAATGGGCAACATGTTTTTTTTCAAGTTTCTGTCAATAACACGCATGTTTACAGTGGAATTGTTGCAGCAGTAGTTGCATGTTAACTGCTACAATGTATGGATGGCTGAATGTGGAAAAACAGTCTAATGTGTTAATGTGTGTCCTGCACATGTTGAAACATAGTTAAATGTCACATAGTATCTGCATTGTATGTTTGGACTTGTAAAACATAAGCATAGCAGCTAAATAATATGCTTGCACAAGAATGCATATACAGTACGGTCACTGATAAGGCAAACAGCATGGTGACAGCATTACACAGCTGGATTACATAGACAATACTTATAGACCTGAGGGACCAGCACTGATGGGGATGAACATCGCAAATGATGTCTTGGGCATGTATAGCCCATGCCATATCCTGAAAAAGGTTCTCCATCATATCCTTCATTGGTGTATGAAACATACCAGTCACAACCTACTGGAGCTGCTTCCGATAATCTTCTCGCTGTTGTTCTTGGCATCTTCTCTTCTGGAGTGCAGCAGGGATGATGTAATGTGCCGGACCAGCTTCCTTATTGTCATCCTTGTCATCATCATGGTCAGTGTCATTGGAGGACCCTGGCATTGGCCTGGCAAGTGTTATTCACAGATGTCCAATGGGTGATTGTCCAAGGGTCTCATGTTCTGTCAGGATGAATCAGAACACAGGACAGAAATTCCTATGAAAACTACAGCTGATGTTAAACTAAAACTGATTTGCTCATCTGTAATCTAAGAGACATTAATTAACACCCCAACCACCTGTGAGTTCTGCATAACAGAAAATGAGAATGAAGATACATTAGCATACTTTGAAGGTCTCATTTAAAACAGAATTCAAGATGAAATGGCACAAACATTAGCAAGTAGCACAATTATAATCAACAGATTGCTGATCCTCATGCACACAACATCATCCCTGTCACATTATCTATACTTATGGACATGTCCAATAAGAGAACATGTCAGGGACACTGTATCCATCACACAATGTGAGCAGCTTACTAAAGGCTGTGCAATGGCATGCATAATGCAGCTTAGCAGTGGACATCATGACATGACCTGAACAGTTGTTTATCGGCCAGCTTGCATGGCAAGCATATGCAAAGCAAGCACATGTAAGATATCCTTATTTTTGAAGTGTAGCATGCCCTGACGCTACCTCATGCAACATTCACATAATTGTAATTTGAAAATAAAATCTGGGAAAATGACAGCATGACAGTAATATTGGGTCCTGCCTGTTTAGTATTGATGTTTGCCTCAATAAATTGTCCAGCTGAGTGTATGACAGGATATCACTATTTCCAATATTCTTCCCTTGCATGTATTCCCTGAGCATTCATGTCAATGTGTGAATGTGAAATGTACTCCATGTGTCTATGCAAGCAGTGAGTCATATGAACAACCACCAATTAACATTGCTATAATGAAGACAAAGTGAGATGACAATAATGTGGAAAATATAAAAACCATATGACAAACAGAAGAGCCAGGCAGTATGGTCATTGGCTGACCCCACATAAGTTTAGGGAATATAACACTACCAAATAGTAATAATGTTCAGTCATATACACAGTGACAGCCTGTGAGACATGAGAATCTAGTATATGTTGTACAAACATTATTGTCTGTCTGCAACTATATGTATGACCTACCTGCATTTATTAGCAAACACTACCCTGCAAAATACAAACATCATGATGCTGCTTGCTGATTATGAAATGGTGCAAAGCAATGCTTATGTGCACAAGTATTGCCAAACAGAGGATACAAGTATGTTTTAAAAAAAACAGCAAAGGTGTTGTAGGCAGATGCGATACCCATGTTGAACTGAGTGGCATGCCACAGTCTATCAACAACAGTGTGAACACTGACACAAGAGACATCCATTCAGTATGTGAATAGGCAGGCTATGCAGACCAGATAAGTCACTAAAAACCCCATCTACATGTAGAAGTGTGTTAATACATGCATTATAAACATCATGCAAAGCACAATAAACTAGTATGGGAAACATTCACATCAAAAGTCGTGTGACAGTTACACATAACCACCTGTTCACCTCAACATCAGTATGACAGTTATGCATAACCAATTATCATTTAGGTTGTGGGCTACATTTAAAAAACGATCTTCAGAAAACATAGCTTGCTGCTGAATGATATTTAAACATATTTGTTTAAATCAGACTTGCAAGCACAGGTATTGTGTGAGTATTGGACTTACTAATGCGTGATGGGTATTTCTGCATTATAAGCAAGATACATAGCGATATCAAAATACAAGCCTATAACAGGGATCAGATATATTTTATTTAACAAAACAAAGCGGGTGACATTCCTTTCTCCCTTTGCTGTTCCTCCAGCCTATGCATCCACTCGATGCACAGGGCATGGTTATGAGTTTTGCCCTCATCACCTGCAAATAGAAAAGAACAACTATAAATGATGTAATCCTCTAACAGTGACATACATTGTTCAGATTAGGTTCTATTTTTTTTCTGTTGGAAGAACATCACAAAATCACCATACACATTTTTTAATATTACACAGACACAGTCCTGTACCTCTTGAAGCAGAACTGAAAACAGAGTAGAGGACCTAAGATTCAAGCCTGAAACTCTAAGCCACATTCATATTTGAACTCTGACTCGTACCTGCCTAGTTAATCCATTTTACCTAAGAGTGTGTGGTAGGAATGCAGTGAAAAGGCTTGGAATGATGCCTTTTCACTGCATTCCTTGTGCAGGGGTGGGTTATTAATATGGATCACAACTTAGGCTTTACAAAAAGGACAACATGTTGAGTATTTAGGAAAATAAGTTGCAAGAATGAATGCATGTCAGCACAGTGATCACAACCGATTAAGGCAAATGAAAACCTCCATCCCTCAGAGAGTAAAATACTGTCTTGTATCATATAGCTGCTGTTGACAGAAAACTGCAATATGCTGTATATCAGGGACACAGTAATGTATTTTATGTGGGTGGATTACATGTACAGACATTCACTGCCAAAGTACACATCACAAATCAAATGTATACATCAGTGTATCTCCCTGTTCTGTATTGCAGCTATATGTCTGACCATCTGACTCACTCCAAATATAAGGATAAGAAGGTTGTCGAAGTGAAGAATGACACAATTATACATTAAAGTAATTTTGCAAATAATAGCATATTCCACAAAACTTTTTGGCAGAAATATATCAGTCTGTTCCAAGATTTACACATAGCATTGTAGTTAAAGAGGTGCTGTTGGCAGAACATTATGGATTACAGAGATATTCATAGAGATCTGGCAAAGAATCAATTTACATTTAAGCATGCATTAAATAACCATTAATATCAATAAACAGATATGTAGAGAAGCATTTTTGACAATTTTTGAAAGCCAAAATGATAAGAATATAGCAAGAAATTAACCCTCTGTGGAGTTAAACCCACAGCCTGCCAAGGCATGCACATGCTGGCCTACTTTCTTTACAGGCTAAGCTAACAGCTAGCACATAAGTCTTCTAAACAAACAATTACTGCATGTGTGTATCCATATTATTGTGGATAATGGAAGAATGTGGTAATGTCAGACAAATAAACACTATAAGTCATCATGATCTATACAAATAACAACTATCAACACATATTACAAATGAAAAATTGTGTAGCCAGTTGAACAGGCATTTCTGCTGGGTTAAACAAATGGGACTGTAATAAGAATGTTTACTTTGTTAAGAGGAATGGTGTAAAGTTGTAAGTTATTATTCACACATACACAAGTAGACTGTGAAATACTGTCAAAGTGTTATGAATAACTATGAAATGAGTAGTCATCAGTGGCCTAGGTGCTACAGGCCTTAGTGATACAGGATTATAGTGGATGCGGGAAATGATGGCTTTATATGTTGGAAAACATATATACATCTGCAATGTGCAATATGTATATTATAAACATTACCGAATAAACAAACTGCATGGGAATAGAACTCTTACTTACATGGAAAACAATCACCATGCCTTCTTAATTATCCAGATGAGTGAATTGTTAGAGCAGCTAATTAATGGTTTTAAAAGGCATGTATTTGACATATTTGGGATACAGCTATATCTCTAAATCCCATAGGAATGCTCGGGTATACGTAGGATTGCGACACATACCGTAGGCATCCATCAGCTTTCAATGCACCTTGGCGACCTTCTGATGAAGCTCCTCTGCATCCCTAAAGTGCAGGTCATCATAGTGGTGGTGGACCTGCACTCCAGTCTGGTAGATCCCTGTATGTTGTTGATGCTCCCTGGCAATCTGATTCCAAATGTCTGTCATTGTGAAGTTTCATGGTCTGGCTCTCATGCAGTGCTCCACTCCAGCATAGATGGTCAGCATCTGGGTGGTCTCCTCCTTGGTCCAATTAAATGGCTGGACACATTGAAGATTCCTGGAAGTAGCCATCTCAATAATGTTGATAATGTTGATAATCCAGTGCAGAAAAACACATATCTAAAAACTGCTCACCAAGGTCCCACTCACTTCAAAGGTAGCAATGGTCTGATTTGTAAATGTATAAAAATCAGTATTTAAAGGTGGTGCTTTTGCATGTTATCAGATCATTGGAGGATAACAGGAACATGCAACACATGGTCCTGTTTAATGATACCTATTGGGTACTTGCAAGAAACACCTTCCCATTATACCAAGCTATTGGTCAATGTGCTGAATTTCAAGAACTTACTCAGATATTTGCAAATGGGATTCCAAAACCATGAATTTTAATGATGATCATTACTTATGTATGGTGCAAATGGTACTTAAAAGATATATGCCCATAGCTGCTCTTACTATACCTGAGTCACAAGTAGCTGCAAAGGTAATTTTGCACCTGCTAGCATTACTGTTTTGGGGAATAATAGTTTGTTATAGACCTATGTTAACTTTACTCCTTATCAAATGTATCTGTAGATTGATGCAGTTATGGAAAATGTGTGTGTTATGAATAGTGCTTGTAACTTGCTGGAGTGTTGTGGGATTTAACTGTATGTATAAAGGTGTTATCTGCATCAAGAACATGCAGTTGTTTCCCATATGCAGTTGTACAGACAGATATAAAAGCAAATTAAACTGTTCAAAAAGATGGATTTATGGCTTTTCCATATATCTTGTGGATGACTGCATATACTCTATGGTGTATATAAGGAAAACTATAGATTCCAGCATTATCCGTATGTTGCTATGTACAATGTATTTCTTTTGCTTTCATTGATATTTATTCATTGATAATTCTTAAATCAAATATTAGAACTACTGAGTAAATACAAAAAGAAAATGTACTATCTGTGGCCTCCTTATGGATCCTGAGGCTTTCTGTAACTTGTTCAATTGATAATTTACTGATACTCTCCGCTAATGTGGAAGGCATTCATTGTTCACTTATGACTGTATTAATATAAGGTCATCATGTATAATATGTCGTGTGACAGATTGCTTTAGACAAGTTGTCTGTTTAGGCTGCAATTGCATTACAGCTACAGCCATCACACATTTCTGTTGTACACATGTTTGTGTAGTATGCTAATGTGAAATGCATGAAGACAGTGTGGATCCTGTGGCACGATGCTGTTGTGTTTGGACTTCTATTCCTTGAATTTCCACAGTAAGGAATATGGATCCTACAGACATCACAAGCGATGTTGCTGTTCCAAGTGTTATGTATTCAGGTATCGTTGTATTGTTTTGTATGTCACTTTACCTAATTGTGTGTTCCACTGAATGGTGTGCTGTGTGTCTCCCTGCTATAAGAGAGGGTGGTGGTCTTCTCACTTCTTTGTTATCTGATATTTAACTGTTAGCCTAGAGGGCTTCCTCTGTACTTTAAGTGCTAGCCACAAAGTTTGAGAATTCATTTTATGCTCAACTTTTGAGAGACTTGATTGGCTACAATCACCTGCATTAGAAGCTGAAGTTAAGTACAAACTTGCAGTTTTAAAAGTACTGTATTTAATTTTTTCTATTACCTAATTGTGTGTTTCACTGAAAGTGTGCTGTGTGTCTCTCTGCTATAAGAGGGGGTGGTGGTTTTCTCACTTCTTTGTTATCTGATATTTAACTGTTAGCCTAAAGGGCTTCCTCTTTACTATAAGTGCTAGCCGCAAAGTTTGAGAATTCATTTTATGCTCAACTTGTGAGAGACTTGGTTGGCTACAATCACCTGCATTAGAAGCTGAAGTTAAGTACAAACTTGCAGTTTTAAAAGTACTTTATTTCATTTTTTTCTGTTAGCTAGTTGTGTGTTTCATTGAATATAGTGTGCTATGTGTCTCTCTGCAGTTAGTTCCCCATCCACCCTCCCTGCTCTTGTTTTGGTGTTATTGTTGGTGGCTCTGGAATTGCCCGCCCCTCCTGTATGTCTGTATTTAAACACTCCTCCTGAGTCCATCTCATTTGCTCACTTAACCGAGTATAGTGAGATCATATTCTGAGTCTAGTGTTCACGCTACTTAATACATAGAGAATATTTGAGAAGGCCAACCGCACTGTACTAACAAAAAAAAAAAAAAAGAAAAAAGAAAATTGTACTTCATTCATCTGCTTTTACTGTATTTATGTTTCCTCCTACTTTATTTTGCTTTTGCCTCTTCTTAAAAGTACTCAATTTTATTTATTCTGCTGCATTTATTACTGTTTGGTAGTAGTCTGATTAAATTGTAACTGTTATTCTAAGTCTTTTGGTTTAAGCACTTGGGCTTCATACCAGTTGTTTTACATTAAGAAGGTTTGTGGTCTGCACTGTTGTGGCAGGACAGGTAGCTTACATCCTTCTAAGCTGGGAATTGCTGACTGAAGGCTCAGTGTCTGCTATTCTAAAAGTGTATTAGTTCTGGCTTAAGCACTTGGGCTTCAGGCCAGTTATTCTACATTAAGAAGGTTTGTGGTCTGCACTCTTGTGGGAGGAGAGGCTGGAGTCTGCCCTACTGAGCTGGGAATTTCTGGTCACAGGCTTATTGTGCCTGCTTATTTAAACTGTTTATTTCTGAAATTGGTGCACCTTGTTGCTGTAGCATAGACCAGATTCAGACCTGCTGAATCTAGCTTTGTTTGTATAACTTGAACACTGATCCAGGCCATCTCTTTTTTGAAGAAGGTTCCCTGGCACCCTAGTAGCAGGAGTGTGCAGTTAGAACTTGTCTGATTGAAGACTGCCAGAACAGGGCTCAGTTTTTAGCTTTTTTCTGTTTAATTGGGTAACATTCAAATCAGTTTGTTCGTTTTCTATTGTTTTATATATATATAAAAAATGCACTTTATTCATCTGTTTTTACTGTATTTGTGTTTCTTCCTACTTTATTACTAGGAGCATTGACAACAATTCTGATGTAAGATATGTAACTATAAGTATCCTTTTCTGTGCATTTAAAGTGTATTTTTTGATTGTATCTGCTTTATTTTCTGAAAAAAAAAAAAAAAAAAAAACAGAAAAAAATACTTGTTTCCCGCCTTTCTAAGCTAGTATAGTCCAGTTTTCAGCTTAGTGCTGAATTCAGGGCTGTGTTACAAATCTCTGTGTTTGCCCATACCTTACTTGGATAGAAGGAAGTTTCTCTGTTCACCTGTGAGAGAGGGGAGCTTTGAGCAGCCTATCTGTCCCTGGAGGAGTGGTTTCAGCCCAGAAATTAGAAACTTATTGGCCAATTTGGGCTCATTTCTATCTCTTTCATTTTCCTGCTATAAAAAATGCATTTGCCCAGTTTTGCACATCGGGCAGCACCAGTTAGCTAGAGTATATCTATTCCCAGCTCCACAAAGCATACTCTTCAATTTTTCCCTTGGAACTAGACAAACTTTCAACTTAAGCACTCAAGCCATTCATTTTTTAGCCTGACACTTGCTCAAAACTCACACAGTTATAAACCCTAGCACTAGACCCCCTATACTGTACAGAAGAACAAGGCCTATTCGACCTTACCAGCCATTCTCTAAAACAGTTCACTGTACCTATCCAGGCATATCCAAAGGGCAGTTTCAGGTGTACTCTCCAGTCCAACTGGTGAATCTGGACATTTTGAGGCAATGTTACAACTGCCTCATGTACACAGACAACCCTCTCCTCCTACCACCAAACACTAATACATGCGAGAGATGCAATTATACACTCAAATTGGAGTCTAAGCTCTCTCAACCCAAGACTGGATCAGACAGTCAAGTAGAGAAGGGAAATACTTGCATCACACCACCAGTCTCACATAGACCCATTAAACCAGCACCGGCAAAAAACACACATAAATACATGAAAACATACTCGGAGGCTCTAAATAAAAATCTGCAAAAGCAAAAGAGACCTCCAAAGCAGACATCCAAGCAATCTCCACTCCCCAACACAAACCATGAAACACAAACTTCGCAAAACCAGTGTGCCATGCAATCGCAGCCCTTAAGGCAAAATAACATACCCAACATATTAGTAATAGGTGACTCTATAGTCAGGCACACTGATGTCCCACTCATTAGGCTGAATAAGGAGAAGGTTACTGTTAGCTGCCTGTCGGGTGCCAGGCTCCGCCACATAACACAAGCACTCAGGTCACTCCAGAACAAGTATAAATATGACTGTCATTGTCCATGTTGGTGTGAATGACCTGAGCCGTACCTCCCTGGACTACATGAAAAGAGACATGGAAGAGTGCTCTGATCACATAGCCCAGGCCGGTATGACCCTGACCCTGAGTAGCATCCTGCCCTCACCAAGAATGATTCCACGGTATAAAGAAAAAATGACCAATTTCAACAATTGGATAAGTTTCTGGTGTCATTCAAAGGGGACCCAGTGTCTGTTCACCTAGGATGACATGCTCGACAAGCCATGCTGCTTCGCTAGAGATGGCTTGCACCTGTCACCCTTAGGCTTTTGAATACTGGCCAAGGCTCTTGCCACCCCCATAGTGCCTTTTATAGGCAAGGCTCAAAAGACAAACCCACTGCCATAAATAGTACAAATAACAAAAAACTGAGGGTAATACTACTCAATGCCAGAAGTCTAAACCTCAAAATGCATGCACTCAAGGCACGCCTCAGTATGGAGAAAATCGATATGTGCAGTAACAGAAACCTGGTTTAAGGCTCCAGAGAGCACCCCAGCACTACCAGGTTACAATTCATACTATATATTTCAGCCACAGAACCCGTACTGAAATACAAAAGGCGGGGGTGTATCCATATTCATCAAGGATACCCACACCTCCAGGTTAGTGGCACAGCACGATGCTTCAGAGATCATCCACGTGCAACTAACAACAGGCAAAACTACAATTCAAATTGTAGCTTGCTACAGATCAGCCACCATGTCCCAGGACACCCATTCTGTGTTTCTGGAAACACTGGGACACATAAAGGTCCTACCAAACACCCTACGTCATAAGATGGGTTGCCAACTGGCTCATGGACAGAACCCACATGGTGAGAGTTGTGGGAGCTAGGTCTGACTCTAAATCGGTTACAAGTGGCATTCCCCAGGTCTCAGTCCTAGGACCCCTCCTGTTTGGCATATACTTCTCAGAGGTATAAGCAAGCACAGGAGGACTATGGCTGACCAAGTTCGCAGATGACTGCAAACTAGGGGCTATAATTGACTCTCCAGATGACACAGACATCCTCCAAAAGGGTCTCACTGAGACGGATACTTGGTGTCAAAATCATGGCCTCAAGCTAAATGCCAAAAAGTGCATAGTCATCCCCTTTGGAAAAAACAAAGTACCCACAAACTACCACATAGGTGGTAGTCCCCTAAATACGGAAAACCTAATAAGGGATCTGGGGACCCAATTAGATAGTAATCTCTCCTTTGATAATCACATTGCCAAAGTGGTTAGAAAATCCTTCTATGTGGCCCACCTTATCACAAAAGGGTTCACATCCAGATCAAAAGAGGTCATTGTGCCCCTCTACTCATCACTCATCAGACCCATCATAGAATACAATGCCCCATTTGAGATGTACCTTACAAGACACCTGCAACAGCTGGAAAGACCACAGAAGTACCTCACCAAGAGGATCACTGACCTCAAAGAAATGCCCTATGCAGCTCGACTGAAGAAACTCCAGCTATACTCGGTTGCATATCACCTACTCAGAGGTGATCTCTGCCTGACATACAAGGCCATGTCCAACCCAGAATTGATGGATTGATGGTAATGCTCCACCTAAAGAAAACCTTATCCCCTCGAGCCACATGCTCTAGGGATCTAAACCTCATCACAACAATAAATATGATGCGCTGGAGGGATAGATTCCTGTCCCAGAGACTTCCCATGCTTCGGAACAAGATTCCAATCTACATTAGGCAGAGCTCCTCACTAACACTCTTCAAGACAAACCTTGACGAGTGGATGGGAAACAGATGTTTACCCCGGGGATCACTTCAGTGGCTCTGCTGGAGGGAGGCACCGGGAACTAATCTAATGGGGTGGCAAAAGCCAATGCATTCTGGCTAGGCTTATAAATGCCTTTGGACAGATAGCCTAGTACCTACCTATGAACCTATGAACCTATTACTATATGGCACAGTAAGCATTTCATAAAATTTTGCATACCATAGGATTGCATAGTGTTTACAGTGGCATAAGCTGTCCACATATTAATCTCCATATGTGGGTCCCCACATGAATCTAAGCATGTCCATATAACTGTCTTTTATGTGGTAAACAGACTTAGGGGTGACAGTTTTTCCCCACAGGAGAATGAGATTAGAATAGATGCCCTGCAAACAACATGGATGGAAACTCCTTGGATGGGCAAAAAATACATTATGGAGGAATGATGTCTGGACTGACCTCACCAACATGATTAATGTTGTGGGAAGTCACAATAGATCTAGTGAGGTCTGTTGCTGAAGCTGCTCTGACATGATCCTCTGTGCAACCAACAGGGTATAATGGTGTGACAGATCGAGGGATGCCACCAGTGTGGCTTACTATTGACACCCCTAATGAGATCACATAGTTTCTTGCATCCCTGCATATGGCAAGCGGGGAGCACTGCATAACCAGGGGTGGGATAGAAGCAGGAGTTTTAGGCTGTACAAGTATGCGTTAATTTGCATAACATTGATGCCTATAGAGTAAATCATCACATATTGCTATGGTACACATATTCATGCATTGTCATTGTTGGGTTGCAGCATCAGAATTGCATCATGCACATGGGTCCACACAGGTTGATGATGATCAATATAAGTGTAATGACATGTAGCCATACAACTGCAGTACAGGCACAACAATGCAACCAATGCATGCACTGTTATCTGCATTAATGTTTACAGGTCCATCTCCTTCTGCACAACAGTAGGAAATGGCAGGTGAGTGTCTCCATACAGCTACATACTACCTGTTCTTGCCTTAGCCTCATATCATGACACTGCTGTTTACTGTTATATTGATATTTCCCTAACATTGTTAACTACAGGTACATCCCCTGGGGACACAAGCCATGCAGGTGTACCTATAGACAGATCAGGTATGTTAACACAACATGCTTATAGGCTACAACAATGTGTAGCAGACCTAATTTGCATGACCTTAATCTTGCTGTTTTTCTACACAGAGATATCTGGCCAACAGGTGAACCATCTGTCACATGAGTATCAGCAGCCACTGTTACTGTGTTGTTTATGTCATCATGTCACTATTCTATTGCCTGCATACATGACTATGTTGTCTTTCCCTTTACTTTACCACTGCAGGATCTTCATTATAACACATGAGCTCACAACATCAGGAGGGTGTTAGTGGTATGCTATTACCTATATTTCATACATGTCATTGCTGTTATTCCTGACCTATCAGTGTCCCCCAGTAATAATGTATTATTCTTCCCATTCATATGATAGCCTACATCACCATTCAGTGCACAAACAACTGGTATGTGTAAGTAATACTACTGTATGTTTTAACACTGATTGAATGGTCCATTATGGCAAGGATGTCATTAAGAATGCTATGTTTATGACTTTGTTTCTCTACAACAGTTGCATTTCATCCTTATCCTACAGCACTGTCTTCCTACGACGACTTGTCAGGTGTTTATTATGGTTGTATTCCTCACATATGTGAGGTATGTTAGACATGTAACATTATTGTTAGCTCTCTGTTATATAGATTCCTTGGCCCATACACAGACAAGATCATGGTAAGTCATCATTATCTGTAACACTGCAGTCAGAAATATGTGTCATATGTCAATAATGATACACAGCATGTGCTGTACATATGTTCTGCTGGTCCATGTCATCTGTCTCTTCTTTTAGCACATTGACTGCCTTTATACTCCATTAACTTATCCACTGATCCTGATATGGGATCTGATTTGTCTATGTATGGCAGCATGGTCCCTGGCACACAGGATGCTGACATGGTGATACAGTACAGCCCCGATGATGACAGTCATCTGGATGTGGATGTAACCTCAGATGTGGAGGAAAACTTGTCCAGCTATTCTGACAATTAGGGGACATTGGATACTGGACAGGACGAGGCCTGTGGGCAACAGACTCATGCTGAAACTGCTGCTGTTGTTGGCAGTTCCCCACAACACATTGATATTTCCCATTGCAGTAGAGGTAAGAGTGCAGCTGGGCAGGTGTCAGAAGGTGTCCAACTACTATTATGGGCAAATTAACTTTCCCAGTGATGTCATGTATCTGACATCCGTGCATTTGCCTATGCCACAGATCATGTTGCATTCCAGCCTACATTCTAGCTGTGTTTCTGTATTTACCCAGTAGTATTTCCTCAAGTATTTCAACTTTCTGGAATGTAGTCCTCCATATGGCAGCATCATGGAAACTTCCATGGTGTGTTTTCATGATGTTTGCTATGCTGCCATCTGTTGCACACACAAACTTGCAGTTCAGGGATGGTCACCCCTTTCTATTGATATATCTAGATTGCAACATTATAGAACTGGTGCATAATGGCTCTCCACTCCATGGGGGTAAATGTGAAGTGCTTGTAGTCATCCACCTTGTTGCGCATTGCTGCCAGAAATTTTGACATGATATGACTGGCAGCTGTCTGTGACACTCTTACAGCTTCCTCCATGTGTCTTTGGAATGTCCCAGATGCCAGTAAACCCAGGCTGAGATGTGCCTTTGTTTCAAGAAGGATGGGATTACTTTGTAATATCCACACAGAAATATGTGGGGCACACATATTGCACACAGCCTGCACCAACTGTCTGTCTAGGTGGTACCTGTCAATGATTTGTTGATCTGAAAGCTGGCTTATTTGCAGCCTTGCTCTGTCTAGCTGTCTGCCTTCTAAGGCTCACAGCCATATCCTACCCCATGGCTTGCAGTACTGCAGCCTGCTACAGTTCATTCACTGCAGGTAGCAATTTTATTTTTATTTTTTGCCTGTATTATTATGTATTCTGTCATATTTCATGATAATAGCATCTCTTTCTTGTGATGCAGTATGGGATCCAGTGAGCATTTTGGAAACAGAGTCGGCATTGGAGTTTGTCACATTTAAGTTGTGATGGATGTGCACAATGTGTTTTGGAATCCGATGGGTATGCGTGGAATCTGCAATTATCCAATGCTGAATAGTTAAGTACTTGGACTGCTTGTGGTGTATCTTCTGAACGTGTCCACAGCTGGTGGCTGAAGTATTCTTTCAGCATGCTGAACTGACCACACATAGCTTTTGGAATTTAGCCCCATATTTCTCTAAATATTTCAACAACAAAGTGGCACAGACAGAACCAGTTAGGCTCATATGAAAGGTGTCATCAGGATGAGCAAAATGCTGCTCTCAGTAGGTGTGTACATTGAATGTTTGCTGAAAGATTTTAAGTTGTTTACACAATATTAAAAGGTTACAAGTGATTGTGTTTACCGTGATTTATAAAATCTTGCTGAAGACATAGAACATATAGAATGCTACCACTATTAAAAATACTTTTTGCGGAAGAGCTTGCCATTTACACTTTTTAGTAACCCCTATGGTTCTAAAAATATGAACATTTGTTTGAAATGTGAGGATATAATCTGATTTTATGAAAATCTTAGGCTCTGTTGATTGGAAATTACAGTGCAAACTTCCAGAGCATCATTGGAGGAAATGAGTTTTAAGTACTAAGCAGTTGCAGTATTCTGACTGATTTTATTATTAAGCTTGAATTTAATCAGTTTCTGACAGAGGCATAGTTGGCTCAACCAGCACTCAGTCCTACAACGTAGCACCCCACCCTATAATGTCTTTAAGTAAGAAGGAGAAAAAATTGGTTTCCTGCAACAATTCCCAATCCACACATCTCCCGACTACCTGCTGTGCGTTTTCAATACAAGAGAAAAAAAAAAGTTTACTCCTTCTACCACACCAAGCTGGTGGCCAAATACATGCCCCCCACTACTCCACAGTGTCCTGTTTTCACAATACAAGAGCAAACAAGTCCATTCCTCATACTGGCAGAATAGCTAGGTAAATGCCCCTTCCTCCTGTGACCCAGTTATTCAATGGATGAGAAAATAAAAATCCACTCATTTGCACTGGCACACCAACCAGGTGGCCAGGTGCATGCCCCAGCTCTTCAATGGAAGAGCAAAAACAAAACAACAACAACAAAAAAAGTCTGCAATCTAGTATCAGGTTCCATCTAGTAGCAGGTTCCATCTCTGTGCCTTGCCCTGACTCTGCTTTCTTTCTTACATATAGTGAAAAAAAAGAAAAATATGTTTTTTTCATATAAACTGTAGCAAACTGCTTGCTACAAATAGGAAGCATTTGCTACAGACAATCTAAATCCTACAAGGATTGCTATAGCACTGTGGTTCAACTAACTATATAAGGTAAGGGTAAAGCAACCAGCTATGATTCAATTGCAGTCCTATCTTTTGACCTTGGTCTTGATTACAATTTGAAATTCTTGGACCATTGTCATTTACTCTATCTCTAATTTCTCATTAGTTTAATGTTTAGCAGAGAACACAATTCCATATAACCTAAGGAAGACCCAGAGTGTATCCCTTGACCCTTATGATCATCTAGTATCCTACCACCAGGTATCTTCCCAGCTGCTGTCTTCCACCAAAGAGAAGACTGTATTCACCCTCTTTGAATAAATGGAAGCCTAATACTTTACCTGCATTCATTTCTATATTAACTTCTTGTCAACCAGTACATGCTGTCCATTAGTTGACACCTCTTAGAGCATCCCTACCATGAAAAGTCCTATTTGCTTAAAAGACAGCATTGCAGGGTTACCATAATAGCTTTGCAATAAATATTAGTTATAATTTCTCACATACTTGGAATGTGGAGGAACTAAACTTTCTTTGAATATAATTGATATTAGTCTATATAATTATAATAATTTGAAATCCAGCTCTTGTCACTAACCTGTTCATCCTAACATAGCATCAGTACAATGTATAACATAAAAGCAAATGCTACCATGTACAAAGATATTTATTTATGTTTGTCAGTGTAGTAGTAAGAAACAGCATATTTTGGCAATATAAGGGAAATAGCACACTGACAGGTACTACTATAATACATTATTGTTTTTGTCTGTGCACGGGACTGCTTGGTTTAAATTATATTATTGTCAAAATGCTTTTAACAAAAAATATCCAGGAAACAATTTTCAATATAAGTTTATGTGGTTAGGGAGGTCCTCTGTCCCACAACATTCCATCAAGAAAGTATAATCCAGTCCAAGAGTTTTCAGTTTAATGCAACTGCACCTGCCATTGTTTTTTCATTGCTGACTGTTTAATGCTCTTCTACAGTGAGCAAAAATTAAAGCTTCAATTATGGATTGGAAAATTGATTAGCATCTGCTAGAGACTTAACAACAGCATAATTGTTGAAAAGAGTAAAGAACAATTTTCATAACCCTCAATCAAATACAGAGTTCTTTAAGAAGCTTGATTTTTTTCATTCTGGAACAGAACAGGATAAAGTGATTTTTCCATTTTCTACTGATGTGGCAGAAGGGTCTAATGCTAATTACTCAAGTTTCTAGTATTACATTACTGTGACTATTTGCATGGAATCGGACTTCTGGGTTCTTATATGTCATTAGTCATTGCTATTTCTTATAATTTAAAATCAATCTCTTGCTTAAGGAACTTTTATTATTGCTTTTTTAATGCTGTTACAAGATTAGACTTAATATGCTCACAGACTGTAGAAATCTTTAAAGAGCCAAACTGCAGGAAGGCATTACATCATCCGAACACTGGTCTGGTCAGCTAGGAAGTACCTTATCAGCTTATTACTTCAAGTTATGCATGATACTGTCTTTAAATGGCAGAATGTATGATGAAGTGCACTGCTCACAGAAAAGAATCATAATTTCAGAGTATAAGGACTTTGAACAAATGGAATTCAACAAAAGAACCCTCAATGTGATTAATATGTTTTCACAAGCTAATGAAGGAATGCTCTTTAATCTGAATAGACAATGTGCCTTTCAAAAACATTTTAGATTGTGTCGCATGTAAGTTATACTCCTTTCAATGCTGTTATAATACTATATTAAGGCGGTACAAAACTACTTTGTGATATGCAGTGACTAATTTGGAAACAAAATTAGAGAGAGATGTTTTCATAATCATAATTCTTGTTAGTGGAACTATAACCTAATTTTTAGTATAAGTTGTCTGTGCAGTAACCAATATATTGTGTAGTACACTGTTCATAGAAATGTGGTGTGGTTTCTGAGAACATCTGCCAGTTTAATCTCAATTATATGCAATGTTTTGGGGAAGGAGGATACTTGCTTTGGTCTGTTATTCAGGAATACTTGTGCTTAGAATAAAGGTTGCAACTTTATACCCCTGAAAGCATAACACATAACTTTTGGAGCTTTACATTCAGACAATAGTTGTCTCCTTTGAAAACAATTTTTACTAAAAAACTTTCCATATTTTTCTTTATGCAGTTCGTAAAATTAAATATTCCATAAAACAAGTAATAGATGGGACAAGTTGAGGCATCTGCTTACATGAACTTAGCATTTAGTAAAGAAGTCTATAGCAATGCTTAGGTTTAGAAGAAATGTAGACTAGGATAAAACTATGACTTTGCTTCATAGGTTCATAGGTTCATACTAGGCTATCTGCCCTGGGGCAATTATAAGCCTAGCCCGATTCTGTATGGCTTACGCCACCCTTTGATTTGAGTATACTGTGCCCTTTTTAAGGTTTAGTTTACTGTGCCTCTGTCTAATAGTGACACGGGAGTAATCCCTTGGACAAACCTATGATCCCCCATCCACTTATCGAGATTCTTCTTGAAGAGATTCAGTGAGGTGCTCTGCCTCACATGAACTGGAATTCTATTCCAGAGTGAAGGGAGCCTCTGGGTTATGAACCTGTCCCTCCAGCAAGTTCTATTTATTTCTGTGCTGAGGTTCAAGTCCCTCGAGCATGTGGCTCTAAGGGATTTAGATTTACTGAGGTGGAGCATGTCCATTAATTCTGGATTTGACATAGCTTTGTATGTCAGGCATAGATCGCCCTGAAGTAGGCGGTATGCAACTGAGTAGAGCTGGAGTTTTTTAACCGAGCAGCATATGGCATCTGTTTGAGACCCTTGATCCTCTTGGTGAGATACTTTTGGGGTCTCTCTAATTGCTGCAGGTTTTGGGTAAGGTACATCCCAAAAGGGTATTCTATAATGGGCCTGATGAGGGATGAATAAAGGGACACGATTACCTCTGTTGCTCTAGATGTGAAACCCTTCGTGATGAGGTGGGCTATGTAGAAGGTCTTTCTAACCACTTTGGCAATGTGGTTTTCAAAGGAGAGATTGCTATCAACTTGGGTCCCCAGGTCCCTAATAACTTTCTCTGTACTTAATGGGTTTCCACCTATGTGGTAATTTGTGGGCACATTGTTTTTGCCAAAGGGTATGACTATACATTTTTTGGCATTTAGCTTTAAACCATGGTGCTGGCACCAGTTATCTGTCTCTGTGAGACCTTTTTGAAGGATGTTTGTGTCAGCTGGAGAGTTGATTATGGCACCCAGTTTGCAGTTGTCTGCGAACTTGGTGAGCCATAGTCCTCCCACGTTTGCCTGTACCTCGGAAAAGTATATACCGAACATGAGTGGTCCCAGGACAGAACCCTGTGGGATGCCACTTGTGACCAGTTTCGAGTCTGACATGGCTCCAGCAACTCTCACTCTGTGGGTTCTGTCTTTGAGCCAGTTTGCGACCCATCTTGTGACATAGGGGTTTATATTTAAGCAGGATAGCTTATTTATGATTCCTGAGTGGGGAATTGTGTCAAATGCCTTTGCAAGGTCCAGATAGGCTGTGTGGACTACCTTCCCTTCATCTATGGCTTTGGTGACTGTTTCAAAGAAGTCAACCAGGTTCAAAAGGCAGGATCTGCCCTTGACAAAGCCAAACTGGGTAGGATCTAGTGTCTGTAGGTCCCCAATGTCTTTGTTTATGAGCTCCATGATGATCCTCTCCATAGCCTTGCCGACTAAGCTAGTCAGGCTTATGGGGCGATAGTTTCCAGGGTCCGTAGAGGCTCCACCTTTGTGGAGTGGGACCACTGTTGCTGTACACCATTCTGTGGGCACATATCCTGTAGTGAGGCTGAGATTGTATAGCTGTTTTATTTGAGGGATTAGTTCCTCTTGTAGTTCATGTAGGATGCAACCTGGGATGCCATCTGGTCCCATGGAAGCAGTGTTTTTGCTTTGGAGAGGGCAGCCTTCACCTGAGCATCTGAGATGTTTGGGAGGCAGCCCTCTGCCGGGATAGATACTTGCTCTTTGGGGAGGGGAGTTTGCACTGAACCTGTCTGCCAGGATATTGGAGATGTCTGTGGGTTCAGTGTATTTTTGTCATTTAGAATCAACTCAGAACAAGTCTGGGAGTTGCATCCCAGGTTTCTAACATAACTGAAAAAGCCTTATGATTGTCTTTGGTGTCCTGTGCAATTTTTTTCTCAAGCTGGCCTTGGAGGATTTTATGAGGGATCGTAATTTTTGCTAGTACTGATCAGAGATGCCTTCCCTATTAGGGATTTTGCTCTATCATGTAGTAGCTTCCTCCTTCTGTTGTACAGTTTATTTATGGCAGGGGTCCACCAGACTGGACACCTGCCTTTGGATGATTGGGTCTTGGTTTTATTTGGGATAGCATGATCCATGCATTCCTGGAGATGTCCGTAGAATGCATTTATATAGGATTCTGCAGTTTGGGCTGTAGTTTCCACTGGCCCTGGGGCCTTGAAGGATTCCACTTCAGTTTTGAGAAGTGAGAAGTTCGCTTTTGAGAAGTTTTTCACTGTGGTTTTCTGGGCTGGGGGTGGGGGTGGGGTTGGGATGTGGACATCCAGTGAAATTAATTTATGGTCTGATCTTACCAATGAGGGATATACTTCTGGTGTGGAGCATAGAGTCCCCATGTTGGTAATGATCAGGTCTAGTATGTTGTCCCCTCTTGTGGGAGTGGTGACTAGTTGTTCCATAGCATTTGAGTTTATAATTTTCAGGAATCTTTGGGCTAAGGTTCTGGGGCTTGAGTAGTGCTCCCAGTCAATGTTTGGGTAGTTGAAGTCGCCCAGTATAATGGTGTTCGGAGAGATCTTCATGTTCTCCAATGTTTTCAGGAAAGCCGAATGGGATTCCTGACTTTGAGAGGGTGGTCTGTAGGATGCAACTGAAAAGCAGTCTTGCCCACTGTTAGTTGCACATGGATGGTCTCCGATACTTTGTGCAATGCCACTAACCTGGAGGTGTGGATATCCTTGATAAATATGGAAACTCCCCCTCCTTTTGTGGTTCGGTCTGGGTTTTGGGGCCGAAAAGCATGATACGAGGTATAGCCTGGTAGTGCTGGGGTGCTCTCTGGAGCCTTGAACCAGGTTTCTGTCACTGCACAGATATCGATGTTCTCCATACTGAGGAGAGCTTCGAGTGTGCATCTTGAGGTTAAGACTTCTGGCGTTTAGCAGCATTACCCTTAGTTTCTTGTTCCTTGTGCTGTCTATGGGGTGGGTTTGACTTTTGAGCCTTGCCTAAAAGGCACTATGGGGTGGCAAGAGCCTTTGCCAATATCCAAAAGCCCAGTGCTCACAGGTGCACGCCGTCCCTACGCAAGCAACGTGGCTTGTCGAGCATGTCATCCCAGGCTGACAGACACTGGATCCCCTTTGAATGACACCAAAATTTTAGCCAGTTGTTAAAATCGATCATTTTGTCTTTGTACTGTGGCATCATTCTAGGTGAGGGTAAGATGCTGCTCAAGGTCAGGGTCATACCAGCCTGGGCTACATGATCAGAGAGCTCCTCTATGTCTCTTTTCATGTAGTCCAGGGAGGTACGTCTCAGGTCATTCACACCAGCATGTACAATGACTGAATCATATTTGTATTTGCTTTGGAGTGACCTGAGTGCTTGCGTTATGTGTCAGATCCTAGCACCCAACAGGCAGCTCACCGTGACCTTCTCTTTATTCAGCCTGGTGAGTGGGACATCAGTGTGTCTGACAATAGAGTCACCTATAACAAGAGTATCAGGTGTGTTATTCAGCCTTAAGGGCTGTGGCTGCTTGGCACACTGACTTTCTGGGTTATGTGTTGTGTGTTTTGCTTTGAAGTAGCGTTTGCTTGGATGTCTGCTTTGGAGGTCTCTGTTGCTTAGGTAGATTTTTATTTAGAGCCTCCGAGTATGTTTTTGTGTATTTATGTGTTTGGTTTGCTGATATGGTGGGACTATGTGATATTGGAATTGTGTTGTGTGAGGTTACCTTCTCCTCCTGACTGGTTACACCATTTTTGAGATGAGAGAGCTCAGCCTCCAGTTTGGCTAAATAGTTGCATCTCTCACATATATTTGAACCTGTTTGGAGGAGGAGAGGGTTGTCCGTGTACATGAGGCAGTTGTAACATTGCCTCAAAATTCCCAGATTCACCAGCAGGACTGGAGAGGAAACCATTGACTGACCTTTGGACATGCTAGAGTAACAGGGAAACTGAATTTAAGATGGACCAATAGAGGACAGGGTAATCATAGAGAGTATAAGAGTAAGTAGTGCTTATGGTTTAATAGTGCTAACTTGTAGGATTACTTAATTGGACCAGTGAAGGGCCTTAGAATGAGAATATGGTGTTTAAATTGAGAGATAGAGCAGTTCTAAGGGAAAAAGTGAAGAGCAGACTTTGTGGAGCCAGGAATAGTTTAAACCCTATTAGGTGGCGCTGCCTGTTGTTGCGTTATGCTCAAAAACATGTAAAACCGCGCAAAAGAGGGTTTTAAGAGAAGAAGATGAAGGAGTTTTGGAATTGACCCAAAATGGCCAATAAAACTATAGTTTCAAGTCAGTAACCACTCAGATGATCTGTGTTGACTCAGCAACACAGGACACTGGGAGAGGTGGGGAGAAGATGTTGGCCCATCCTGGGGGAGTGAGGAGGTCTGGCATACTGCACTGCACACCCTTACAGCAGTGTGAGGGGTATGGCATGCAGCATTATGTGCCAACGTGTACCCCCGACATGTATGCTGGGAGAACCAACATATATGTATATATGCAAGATACACCTTCCTAGTAAAGCAGTCATTACAAGCTCCAAACATGGGGAAGGGTTAGATAAGAAGGGTTTGGGTGATCCAGCAGTGTAATAGTTCATGGTTGAGGCTGGACTCTAACCTCTTCAGGGAACAAATGAGCTCAGAATTTTGTCCCATCTGGGGAACTAATACACTCTCAGCAGCACATATATGGATCTTGAATCAGAGAGAAATGAATGGTCCTATAAAGTGCCAGGAGGGAACTTGATGGCCTCCATGGCTTAAAAAAGTTCATAAAATATATAAAAAAAACATAGTTTACATATATTGACATCACTGCTTCTGAAGGCTGGCTATACATTTGTTCTTTCACTGCATGTACCCTAATTTAAGCCACATCTCCTAACAGCTATTCAGCTATCTTTTCATCCAAAATCATCTCCAGACCACTGCACTTTCATAATGTTATCTTTTGCATTTACTTACTTACCTAGTGTTTATTGACTGAGTTGGACCCGCAAGGCCTATGCCCTCTTTTTCTAGAAAACAGTTGTGGGATTCATGTGGACTGAATGTTTGTATATACAATCTCCTGTCAGTGTCCGTGGATACTGAAATGTATGCAAAGCATACAAGAGAGTTCTGCAAACACTAAAATAAAAAGTAAACACAAAAGCACGTAGCTGAATTTTGAGCCCCCTTCCCTTGAACAATGACATTTAAAACCCCGCGTCCATATTTCATTGTAGTGTTGATTGTTATACCATGTGGAAGCAAAACGCAGCGTGTTTGCACGCCGCTGCCCTTTGCTAAGCCTAGCCCAATGGTCAGAGCATTTGCTCAATATCTGCCCATTCGCGGTCCGAGTCATTCTTGTCTGGATGGCCCAAAGATGAATGGGTATTACCTAGGTCTACCTACCATGTCATGAAAGATAAGTATTTGCGTGTACCTATGTGCATGAAGTACAGCATGTGGAAGACCAAACATGCTAGGCTTGTCCTCACAACCATATTTATATCAGAGATATGTAGAGTATGCAATGTGCACTGCTGTCTGTGCCATTGGCCAGCAACCAGAGAAGGGATGGATGGTGTGTTTGTGGAATTTGGGGGGGTGAGAGGTAATGTAATAATTCCCCAAGGGGAGACTGGGTTGGATGTACAATATGTGAACTGGAGGTGTATGAGGGAGCAGTGGGTGAATCAGAAAGGAAACCAAAGAACATACATTCACATCCCCAGTACACCCTGACAGGCCATACTGCAGAACACAATCCCACAAACATATGAACATTAAAATGTGCAATACACATGTACAGAAATGTTACCAGCTCACACCCACATAATGGTCTGGCCTGAACTGAGCCATCCAACCCCAACACACCTGGATATATAATTGAATACCCATCATCCCCTCCACAGCACACTCCCCCCCCTTGCTGAATCTCCACCAACCACCTATACTCGGGCTGCTAGCTTGGCGCAGCCATATCTGCACATAGTGCCCCCTACCCACATCTAGTAGGCAGTCTCACCATAGGCAGTCTCAGGCTTGCAAACTAGGTATCCCATGCATGCATAACCCTCCCTCATTTTCATACAACCAGAAGAACGGGGTTCATCGCCCACAATTTTTGCACATCCCTCATGGGATGTGTCTGTTCTCAAGATTAGACTTTGTGGCATAACACGATGTCCACCACCGTTGACATCCGGGCACAAGTCAGATTAGCAGTACTTGTCCACAACCCTGCTCAGCCTCCACCCGGTCCTGCAGAACCTACCACCCGGTATTAAACACCTGACCGTGATACATGTCTCCCCATGTGCATTATTGGGAATATATACCTTTCACATGTTCCCAAGAAGCTTCCCCATAGCCATCTTTCAAATAGTACATGTCCACAAATTGTATACCTTGTCCAGGTTCCTCATCGTAATGATGCACACAACCCCTGTATAAAAACGGTATAGGTCCCTTCCGGATGTGGTTGTTCATATACATGGCCATGTATACCTCCAAATATGTAGTCATATATCTATAAATGTACATACTTATATTTGCATAGCTACACATCACACATACATGCATATAAGTAGTTGTCAAGTATGTGTCCTATTCATAAATATGTATACTTGCAAATGTATACATATGCCTCTCAGAAACATATGAACATTAACATGTACTATACATATGTACACCAACCGACTGTCACATTTGTTGCCAGTAGTGTGGAATGCCTGTAGTAAAGTCATATATCCTAATTACCATCCATACAGAATGTATCATGGATGGTTTAGTGGTAAAACCAGTGACTATGGTGTTTCTGTTCCCTGGTCCAAGCCATGCAAGGGCTGCTAATTTTATATGATGCCCAGAATAATGGCAGTTGGATATAGGGTGATTAAGACACTTTCAAGCAGACATAAGCAGGTATGCGTGACAGTAAGTGGCGGTCATTCAACAGTATGGGAAATGTAAATAAGCATGTAGGTGTATATGCATGTGTATGTACAGCATATATATATATATATATATATATATATATATATATATATATATATATATATATATATATATATATCCATGAAGAATGAACATGGTCACAATAAAGCAATCATAACGGATGTGATGGGAACCAGCAGCAGAACCCCCCATATTATTTAGTGCTGTCATATCAAGCTGGCCAGAGGTGAGCATACCTCCTGCGTCTCCAACCCCAGGTAGGATGCTAACAGTGGAACTAACTTTGCCAACATGCTAAGTCTGACTTTCAAACA